>NC_134464.1:52236765-52536982 GCF_047948215.1 Lycorma delicatula | reverse complement strand
TCTCTTTTACCTTTTTGGACTGAAATGGAATCGTAAAATATTTAGTATAGATGTGTTGCTTTTACTTCCAACAGATAACGCTATTTTCAAAAAAAGCATATTTTTACCTGTCACAGCTGTGACATCCTAGTATGTAAACAGTAGGTATATAAAAACACGCGCGTATTTAAATGCAACTTTGTGTCAAAATTTTAAAGCAATCGGTAAAGAACTTTCCAAGATTTAAGATTTTGAACAAACGAACATTTAAAATTTTATTTATATAGATTTCTTAAAAGTAGAAAAGTAATTGCTTATTCACTGTCATACAAATAGGGAATTTATTTAAATTTTTTAATATAATTTAAAAACGTATCTTTATAAAACTTAATACTTCAGATAAAGGACTGTTGTGAAGTAATTTTATCTTCTTTCTTTTTCTGTTTAGCTCCGGAACCACCGTAAGGTATTACTAAAGAAGATGAATGAGGATGATATGAATGAAAGTAAATGAAGTGTAGTCTTGTACAGTCACAGGTAATTTTATCTAAATATCTGTTATAAGTCGATAAAAATCTTATTAATTTATGAATATTTTAATAAAATAACCAGTATCATTTCCTCCTATTTTTCATCCATAAAATATGATTTCATAAATTACTGAATTTCTTTAGTTCTTGTGACTGAACGGTGAATTCCGTATAAAATTTATGTTAAAAAAGCGCGCGCGCGCGCGTGTATGGGTGTTGGATAGATAGAGAGAACATATGAATAAGTATGGAAATTAAACATAATCTGGAATAAATGTGATTTATGTCATTTTAAACTTAAATTATTTTTACCACTTTTTATGCTAATTTGTTAGAAAATTTATGATATGAAACGTTTGTAATATCATCATAAATATTTTTTAAAACGAGTAAATTAAAACTCTCTTTTAATATTCAATTACTTTTCTGTTATAGGTTTTTGTAACGTTTATCTACAACGTAAAACTATTTTTATAAACTGAATGATCTAAGCACTAACCAAATGTAATAATTATATCAAAATTTATTTTTAATCGATTAGTAAAATGCTAGATTTTGGATATAACTTAAAACTTTTGGTCGGTTAATAAGGTATCGCATTTCAGAAATAGAGGGACTACACCCACACGCGCCGCACGCACACACACATACACACATATATATATATATATATCAATAAACGAAACGAAGTCAAAATTTAAATCTTTCAATTTCAAGAATCATCGATCTTAAATCTACGATTTAATATTTCATACTGGCGCTAAATAGTATCCTGGGAAATGATAATTCACAATATTCAAAACTGATTAAAATGATAAAGTAAATAAAATTAAAAAATGTTCTTTTCCCTAAGTTATACAATTTTCTTTTATTCTTCCTACGCATAGTAGTAGTTCAAATGACAAAAAAAAATATTTTAGGGACAATATTGTGGATAGGGAAACTGATCAAGGTTTAAAAATATTAATTTTTGGAATTATTTAAAACTTTTTTTGGTTTATTAAATTTTCATAATTCACAACCACCCTCAAAAAATAAATTTTACGTAACTTTTTAATGCTAACACATTTTTCAGTGAATTCTTTTTTAGTTCCTACCATTTAACGTAGAAAACATAGAAAAATAAAAATAAATAAGTCTTGGGAGTTGATTTTGGGACGAAGAGACAGAAAAGAGTAAAAAAAATATCGTTTTTTTTTTAATTTTAAACTTTTTACATGTATAATTTGTTTTTCCACTATATAAGAATAAATAATCAATCCGGAAAGTATAAAACTTTGTTTTCACCTTTATTTTGTGTTTTTTCTATATGGTTTGGTAACCTAAATAATAAAATTAAAGGTAATACTGAAAAAATTAGTTTTGCCTTTTTTTTTTTATAAACATCTAGCCGGTCAGGGCACCGTCCCCTGCACCCATGACGCGTTCGTTATCCTCATGGTTGTGAGAATATTAAATATTTTACAGGTATTTATTAAGGAAAAAAAAATTAATCATTTTACTTCATTTCATTTCTCTTGCCATGATGGCAGAATTATAATAATGAAGTAAAAGAATTAATTATTTTTCTATATTTAATATATTAACACCGAAGTGGGCCACTAGGACCTCTATCTATAGCTTAAAATCTTTTGTTGGATAACACAAATATATCCTGAAAATTTGAAAGCAATCGGTTTTTCCATGATGCTGTTTTTTTTTTTTTTTTACCTCCGGGTCCGTATTCAAACAATTTATTCCGCAGAGGATGAGATGAATGTTTTGTTTTGTAGCGTGTGTGAAAAATGCCATGCCTGACCGGGATTCGAACCCAGGACCTCCGGGTGAAAGGCCGAGACGCTACCACTCGCGCCACGGAGGCCGGCATGATGGTGTTATAAACAGATAAACCCACGTTTCGCATTTATAACGGTGATCGTAAAGTCGCGAAATCCAAATGACAACAATCAATTTGTTTTTAGAAAATTTTTTTATTAATTTTTTTTATCAATTTACAAAATAATATTAACATTTACAAAAGTATTACTTACAAGGTTACAATAATTGCTAGAAATGTCCACCATGATTTTCAATGCATGCAACAACGGATTTTCTTACATTATATGCGACCTTTTTCAGTGTACATTAGTGATATCTCATATATAGCCCTCAATGTTTTATTTAAGTTCATCAAGTGTACGTGGGCTGTTTGAGTACACGTTATCTTTCAAAAAGCCCCACAAAAAAAATCGGGAGAACTGAGATCCGTTGAACGAGGAGGCCATTGACCACAAGAAATTATCCGGTCATCGAAGAAATCGCTAAGAAATTGCATACTACTGTTCAGTGTGCTCAGCCTTATTGTAGCCAGCAATAAGTTTATCAACATGTTGCAGAGCTACAAACTGCATGATTATTTCTTAATACCATTCAGCTGTGATAGTCTCCGAAAAAAGATAGCTCCGACAATTCTCTGCCGAGATACACCACGCCACACCCCAATTCTTTGTGAATGAAATGGCTATTCATGGAACACGTGTGAATTCTCTGAAAATCATATTCTATAATTTTGACTATTAACATATCCGCTAGGATGAAACCAAGCTTCATTGCTGAAAAAACCTTGTCTAGACCAGATACGTCATTTCGAATGAAACTTCTAAACCACCAACAATACTGCAGTCGTTTTCCCTTATCTGGTTCTTGGAGCTGATGACTTAAGTTAATCCGGTACAGATGTGATTTTAGAACTTTAGTAGCCTTATGAACACTTCTGTAAGATAGCCAAGTTTTCGAAGAGACGTTTTTCGAGAACGAAGAAGTGTTGCATTTATCGTCTGCAGACTGTCGTCAGTTAAAACATTTGGATGGCCGGTACGCTTACAATCATGCACACTACCTGTATCCCTTAAACAATTAAAAAATTACATATAGTGGATTTTTTGCCACATTAGCATCTGGAATAGCATTTAAAAAATCTTCTTGACACTTCGCGTACGATTTCTATTTGCAGTAACTAACAATAAAGACGCGTTTTTCTTGCGTAAGACATTGCTGCTTGGACTAAACAAACTGTACTTGCTTCGGCAGTACTAAAATTGGCTAAACAAATTGCTTGGTGCCACGCCCACTCTTGCCCGGGGCGTGATCTAGCAGGGCTACCATACACTATTCTATCACACAAAAAATTACCCTAATTAAAATATCTTTTACACATTTAATTGTCATTCCTACAAAGTAGAAAAATTTGGGTTGCACAACTCTACGATCAGTTTGTATATAAGATAAATAATGAACAACAGAGAAAAAACACGTAATTAACACATGTAAATAAACAGGACGTCCCACAAAGAATCGAAGGTACTTACCTTAACGCCACCGCAGCTACAGCTTTATTTAAAAACAAAGTAGTCAATCGGATTTCGGTGGAAAATGAACAGTCTCTTTATTAATTTTAATAAATGGTTATTTATATTTATTTATTTTATAAATATAATTTAACCAAACTTAACCTACGCTCGCTTCGATCGCTAACCTTGACTAATTAACACCGTAATTTTTTGAGTATTTATTTAATAAATTCAGTAATTATTGCAATTATTTATTATTTAAATAATCAAAACACTCCTGTTAATTAGTCAAGGTTAGCGAGCGAAGCGATCGTACGTTAAGTTTGGTTAAATTATATTTATAAAATTAATAAACAGACTCTTCATTTTCCACCGAAATCCGATTGACTACTTCGTTTTTTTTTTTTTAAATAAAGCTGTAGCTGCGGTGGCGTTAATACGTAAGTACCGAATCGAATAAACTTTCAGCACATGTTCTACTGTAAAAATAATGAAAAAGGTTCGTATAAACATAGGTCTGAAAACGCTTTGTTTTCGAGTTATGACTAGCGAAAGATTTCGCCCTGATTTCAGTATTTTTAATAAAAAGAAGTCCTACTATAATTTTTGGGACCTAATTTAAGAAGTAAAGCTGGTGGTTTCTTATGTAATTTGAGCTGAAAAATATGTTAAAATAGGTCCCAGTACTGACCAAATCAGTTGATTTGAAAGTCGAGAGTTACAGCGTTTAAGTCCTAGTAAAGCCAGTTATTTTTACACGGATTTAAATACTAGATCGTGGATACCGGTGTTCTTTGGTGGTTGGGTTTCAATTAACCACACTTCTCAGGAATGGTCGAACTGAAAATGTACAAGACTACACTTTATTTACACTCATACATATCATCCTCTGAAGAATTATCTAAACGGTAGTTACCGGAGGCTAAACAGGTAAAAGAAGGTCCCAGAAGTGAAACCCACTGGGTTGGTCTAGTGATGAACTTGTCTCCTTAAATCAGCTGATTTCGAAGTCGCGAGTTCCAGCGTTCAAGTCCTAGTAAAGGCAGTTGCTTTTATACGGATTTGAATACTAGATCGTGGATACCGGTGTTCTTTGGTGGTTGGGTTTCAATTAATCATACATCTCAGAAATGGTCGACCTGAGACTGTACAAGAGTACACTTCACTTACACTCATACATATCATTCTCATTCATCCTCTGAAGTAATACCTGACGGTGATTTCCGAAGACTAAACAGGAAAAAGGAAGGTCCCAGAATTGTAACTTCAGTCATTTTTAAGATATCCGATATAAAACACAAAATTCGGTGTCGAAAAACAAGTTTTTTTTAGGTTTGTAATACAATAGCTTTGTTAAATGACTAATAAATGCGAAAGATTTAGAAACAAAACTTGTAGAGAATTTAATTCTGAGAAAATTAATACGTAGTATATACAGCCAATAATCAGTAAATAAAATATTTAAAAATTGGTTTTTTATTGAAGTAAAAAATTAGACACAAAATCATATTCTTTTATTTTTTTTTTATTAGGTAATAAACATTCTTTTTAAAAACAAAAACGCTAATTACTGAAAATAATTTTTTTAAAAATACAAAATCTACAAAACAATATTTTAGCTGTGTATATTCAATAATTTACACAGATAAAACAAAATAATTATGTGAAAAACTAAATTGAAATATATGTTATTTTAGAAATACTAATCAGTATACAAAGTTATACTTGATCTCCGTGTTAATTGGAAAAGCCGGGCCGAATTGATGATCGCAGAAAGTTTTATCACATATTTGGCGAAAGAAAAGATCACTGAAGAGGTTTGATCTTGGACTTTCCTTCTTTGTATTTATGTTTGGTTTTATTGTTATTTTTTGTTTCATGGTTTGCTAAACTGTTGCTGTTTTTGTTTCTGTTTGGTTATAGATTTATTTGTTTTTCGTTATTTATGTTTTATGTTACATTATTATTTGTTAGTGTTTTTGTGTTGCGTTTTATGATTCGTGTGTGTCGAACTCATTTTTACCTTTCGGGTAAGTAGAGTTCAGTCCCTTCATTCTTAGAGAGTCATTCAGTCTTGTTTGAGACTTGACCAATGTGTTTTATGTTAGTAGTACACAGATGGGAATGTCGCTTGTGACCTCCACATTAGTAGCATCCTGCTGAGGGTAGACTGAAAAATATCATTGCCGTGGTACTGAAGATGACCTCCGGTAAAGCCCATAAGGGCAATGTAAGAGGGAGAGGCGTGGCGACCGAACCCGTTACATAGTGGTGTCTTCTCCTATGGGGTCAGGAATATTACAAGCCTAAAAAAAAACATATTTTTCGATACCGAATTTTGTGTTTTACGTCAGATATCTTAAACACTATTGGAGTTACAGTTCTGAAATCTATTTTATTCTATTTCCCAGCTCAAATTACATAAGAAACTATCAACTTTACTCCTTAATTTGAGTCCCAACAATTATAGTAGAGCTTCTTTTTAGTAGAAAAGCTGAGATCCGGGCGAAATTCTTCGTTAGCCGTAGCTCGAAAACAAAGTGTTTCCTGACGTATGATTATATGATTTTTTAATATTATTTTCATCAGTAGAACATGTCCTGAAAGTTTCTTCCTTTCTTCGTGGGACACTCTGTATAATATTATTAAAAATTAAATTCTTAATTGATTTGGTTCACAATTTTTATTAAATGTAGATAAGAAAAGAAATTTATCTGAATCATTAAGAAATGATGTGTAGAATGCGTAGGGGTAAATATAGATTAGGCAGAAAATCTCTTTAATTGATTCACTATCAATATAATATGATATCTCTTTAATATTCGATATCATCTCGAGGAGAAGTCAATTGAAACAGCTTTAAGTGAATAACGTTGATAAATGATTTAATTTTTTTATAATTGTAATAACCTTTTATTAAATTTAAACGCATGGATTATATAACCTTATGTACATTTTATGAGCAATTAACATAGAAGTTTTACCATTAATGGAATATAAACAGCGGTATTCCGAGCATCCAGTTAATTACATTTATATAGGTGAGTGTTCAGTTAAAAAAAACACAATTTTTTTCACCAACTGAATGCATAATAATACATTATTAACTTATAATAAACAATATGTAGATCTGTTTACATCAATTTAATTTAGCCGTTAGCTGAAGTTATAATTACCGACTGATTTTAATAAATTAACTAAATATGTGGTAGAATTTTTACCGTAATCATTGAGCAAGATATTAATTATATTTAATATAATAATAACAATAATAATAATATTATTATTATTATTTTATTATTATATTCATTATTTCTCTCACGTAGAACCAAGAGCAAGGACCTGACTGAGTATATCGTGTGTTTACATATAAAAGGTGGAAGGAGAAAAATAAATCACAACATTGTTTTTATACTGTTCAATGAATGCAAACAGGCACACAGTTTACACGAGTAAACTTGCGTATGAATAGTTTAACATAGAATTGTGGCATGTACGCACGCGTGTGTATGTTTACGTTTACATCAGAGAAATTTTATACATGTAGCTCGGTCAGGGAAATCATTTTATTACGCATTCATAAACATACACAGACCACACACATAAACACATATGTTTTTTACACACGTATCCATTCGAAGATATCATTTACCACACCCTTAGCTAAAACCGTAATAAATTAAATAAAATGTAAAAAGTAGTAATAATAAAGCAGATTTAAGAACAAAAAAAAATACAAAAATATATTTGATTACATATAAAAAATTATTTTTTAAAAAAGCTTTTATTTAACTTATATTAATATTAACATTAATAAAAAAAGGAAACAAATTAGTAAAACCCTCTAAAAAGTAAAAAAAAAAAAAAGAATTAAATCAAATTGAGAATTTTAAACAAAAAAATATAATATATTAACAAATATAAAAATGCACTGAAAAGTAAAAAATAAATTATATAAATATCTAATAAATAATCAATAAATAAATGTAATAATTATTAAATTTTAAAATTAAAAGTAATGAAAATATTTAGTTAAATAAAAGCGTGACGCAATTTTTATAATTTATTTAAAACAACACAACATTTATTTTTACAACAATTAATATTCATTTTCATTTTCAATAACGACGCGAGGAGGCGGAAAGGTCTGCTGGAACCTCTCCAGATGAATCTCTTCCTTAAAGGTCATCTCGGTGCAAATTTGAACCATCAAAGAATTAAAACTTGAGTTATTTTATTACAGATAAATAAAGTATATACATATACTAAACAACCTCATTAAACAAAAAATATATTTTAAAATACAGCAAATGTCTATAAATACTTATTCGAAAACATTTTTATAAAAACTGTGCCACGCTTTTATTTAACTAAATATTTTCATTACTTTTAATTTTAAAATTTAATAATTATCACATTTATTTATTAGATATTTATATAATTTATTTTTTACTTTTCAGTGCATTTTTATATTTGTTAATATATTATATTTTTTTGTTTAAAATTCACAATTTGATTTAACTCTTATTTTTTACTTTTTAGAGGGTTTTTCTAATTTGTTTTCTTTTTTTATTAATGTTAATATTATATTAGTTAAATAAAAGCTTTTTTAGAAAATAATTTGTTATATGTAATTAAATATATTTTTGTATTATTTTTTTTGTATTTTTTTAAGACTAAAAAGTAAAAACATTTATTTTTACACATCGAAGTTACATACGTGTACCAAATTTCATTTATTTTCATACGATATATCAAAAGATATAGCAGTTGCAAGATTTGATTACTCCTAAAGCGAGTTAAATAAAAGCTTTTAAAAAAACTATCATAACAGTAAAAAAATGTTCAGTTCTTTAAAGCTGTCCGATTTTTTTTAGTCGGTGAAAAATTAAAAGCAAATATCTCCGAAAAATTTATTAATCCTAAATTTTACCTCAACTTAATACAGCAGGAATTTAAAAAATAAATAAATAAAATCGGCAGAAGGTTGCGTAACTCTCCCGGCTTTGTTTTTGATAGATTTTTTATTCAAATACACCACAAGTTTTTAAATATTAATAACTTAATCAAATATTATTTAAAATACCATTTCAAAAAAAAAATCTGATGTGGACACCACATGACTTTCTTGCACGCCTATTAAATTGCATATATTTTTTATATATTTATATTTGTTGATACATTTCTTTTTCATATGTTAAAAAAAGAAAAAGGAAATAAAATCGAATGAGAACCGATGTGCCTTCCATTTGTAAGATGCAAATATTTCATTAATTAAAATGTTATTTGCCTATAACTCTGGAATCAATGAAAATAAGTACCACTTATGATATATCGTTGAAAAGCTCTCAATGAGCGCTTATTACTACAGTTAAGAAAAAGTCCAAAATCCACATTTTTTGGATATTAGGTTTTTTTTGGACACTTTTGGTCCAGTCGATTTCAATCAAAAGGAGAGTTACACAACTAGTTATTATGAAAGCTATAAATCCAAAATTTCAACATTCTACAGCTAATCGTTTTGAGTTATACGAGATACATACGAGTACATACATACGTACGTTCAGACGTCACGCCGAACTAGTCAAAGTGGTTTTGTCATTTTGAACTAGTCAAAATGTTCAAAGTGGATCTTCTTTGGGGCCAAATTTGGTCCCAAAGGAGATTTGACCCCCCTGACCAATGATGTTTTAACCTTAAAAATTATACAGTATTAAAAGTATAATTAGGAAAAAATCTAATTCTTTAATAAAAAAGCTGACAACACAGATGTTTCTGATACACGGCTTACACACACAACTTAATTAAAAATATTTATCGTTTTATTTAAATATAATATTTTTTCGTTTATTTAATTCAATAAAACGCACGCGCGTGATACTAGCGGCTATGGTCGGCATTAGCTAAACTAATGTAATTTCACAACTTACATAGAATAAATTTCGCTTGTGAGGTTGGCAGCTGGTGTAGCCGCGAGACTTAACGTACCAGCTGCCGAGTCAACCGGGCGATCGAGTTTGATACCCAGCCAGACCAAGTTAATTTTTTTACACTTAATTACATTTTACAAAATTTAAATTTTAATTTACATTTTAATTTTTTTTAGGATTGACATATTCATATAACATATTAACATATCCATTTATTTCACTCTACAGCTAACTTATTACGTCACAACGTGGCAGACAACAGCATTTTTTTGGGGTGGGGTGCCATTTTGCAAAATGTTTTGCAAATAGTGTTATTTTTTAATTGTTAAAAAACGTACCTAAGAAAAATAAGACCTTAATTAGGCAGAATCTTGAGATACTGAGAGCGACCTTGCTCTACAGCCTCACCCCGGTGACCTTTTAAGTTGAAAATTTAATGACATAAATCCCCCGTATATAGGAATAATCCAAGTTTGGTCAAAATCGGCCCAGTAGTTCTGCAGATATAAGGTGATTTTTAAATGTCAACATCGAACACACGTACATACGAAAATTAACATCCGGAAAATTTCCATTTACATTTTTGGTTTTTTTGGGTTCCTTTGGAGTCAAAACATCAAGTTCCGGTGAAAACGGCATATGCCGTTTAAATTAGTTTAAACTTTCTTCAAACTAAAGCTAAATTTATTTATTTATTATTTTCTGTGATCTATATAAAAAATTTTTTCTCCCCATTTTTGAAAACTTTTTTGAGCCACTTTAGAGATATTAATTAAAATACTTGCCAACACACTTACACATGTACATAGGTACATCTTCCAGAAATTTCTGTTAATTTTTTTGTGTTTTTTCAACTAAGGGAACTTGAAATTTTGATGTTTGCAAATACCTCGATATCCAAAATTTTGATTAATCACTATACTTCCTCTTTATAGCTGTGCTGCTGCAGTACCATTAACAAGGAATAATAGAATAATAAAGATATAACAAGAAAAGTAATGTCGTATATTGATGAACTAAAATACATTATTAATTTTGAAAAAACATTAAAAATGAAACTGGTAAAAAAATGACGGGGAAAAGTATTGTAAGGAGTAACATAATATTAAAAAAATGGCATTTCAATAGAATCCCACAGTTACGTTGTGATTAGTATAAAAAAAATTGCCGTTAAGTTTTACACAAATATTAATACAAAAATTCTGAACAATTTATATTTCTAAAAATATAAATGATGTAAAAGCCAGCCAAGACATAATTTTTTTTTAATTTATTCCCGCTTATCATAAACAAATACTCATAGTAAATATTTTTTTTTTGTTAGTTCTTACCTTTTTGTGCCGACTCAGTAGAAGTTTTCTAATTAATATTTATAAATTGTTTTAATCAATTTATTTTAGACAAAATTTTTATCAGAGACATCAGTTTAATAAATCTTAGAAAATATTATTTTGTAAATTTCTTCCGAATTAGCATTCCAAGTTGAAACAATTTCATCAAAACATTTAACAATATCATAATCTGTTGGAATTAGATTTGTTACACTAGAAATATCTTCAAATCAAATAATATCTATCACACGAAGATATCTGTATACTGAAAATCAATGTGGCAACAATACTGATTAACTTTAATTTTTTTTTTTTTTTTACTGACTGAATTAAAGTAGATATAATTTTCAGTCACATGGTGAGAGTGGCAGATGAAAATGAATTGTCTTTACATTTTGAGGTATAAGGAGTACGAAGATAACATTCACTTAAATTGGGGTTTCCTTATTTTATAAATAAAAGTAGAAGTTGTGCAAGTGAAGATTTGATGAAAATTGGTCGTGTCCTTGAGTTATGTTCAATGTAAGGTCGAAAAGAATTTGTTTTGTTGATTGTGTATTGCTGTATTTTTCATAAACGCTTAACAGAGAGTCACAGTGGTGAGTTGAAATTTGATGCTTGTGTGTAGGGTCTACTGATTAATCAAACATATTTAGTGCATTGTACTCTGAAAATCAGTGCGTTTCTGATTGTGAAATAATGAGGGCAATGGAAATGAAAAGTCAGTTTTCTTGCACAGAACTGCTCGATAGTTTTTTTATTAAAATTTTATTTACTTATAATTTTGAAATATATCCATATTCTTCTTGGAAGAAATATTGAAGTTATTAGAATATGGACTTTCATTACAATTTGCTTACATAATAATATAAATATACTATATTTTCATGGTAAATCAATTTCATTTTTCTTAAGAAAATCGATTGACATGGTTTATTAGAACTCTATTATTTTGTATATAATAGAACTTAATACCTAAATAACATTTCACTTAAAAAAGCAAGTATTATTTTATACTTCAAGGCTAATATTTTATATTTTAAAATTATTATAATACTGACTGAATGATTGATTTAATCAATACTTCAAATTAATTATGGGTTAGTATAAGAATCATTTATTGATTAAAGTTATAAGGTTATTTTATTAATATGAATGATTGCACTGCTATTAATGACAGGGATATATTATAAAAAGAATGTCTTAATGAAGCAATATAGTTAGCTTGTTGTAAGGCAGCATGATTTCAATTAATGATAAAGTAATGATAATAATATGCAATGTTAAATGTGCTCATGTTGCTTTTAAACTTGTATTTATTATAATATATATTCATATGGTTAAGAGCTGTCTATAAAAATACTGATGTACGTTTTTTTTTTTTTTTACCATAATTCAGTATGATTTAGGGCTGCAAGCCATCCATACTGTACCCTCAACTATAATTACAATGAACTTTAATGTTGTATTTGGAAAAATATATTATAACAGGATGTAGAGTATAATTACAGTTTTGGATTCCCAAATAAATTATTGATTTTAATAATAAATTCAAATTCTTACATAAATTATTTTTTTTTTGCTAAGAAATATGATATAAAGAAAAACAATGTTTATTTTTGTATTATAATACCAAAAAATATCTTCTTAATATTTTATCAAGAACTACATATTTACACTCATACATATCATCCTCTTAAGTATTATCGAATGGTAATTACTGGAGGCTGAACGGGACGGGAAAAATAAAGGAAGATATACTCATTATGTAAAGGGAAACAGCTGTCTATAGGCCTTAAATAAAAAAAGCAGTGCTAGATATCTAAAAACTTATAGAATATTATATGAGTCAGCTAATTATAACTTAAATAATAATAATATTAATATTAGTTTAAAAATGAAAAAATTAAATTAAATGAAATAATGCATGTACATGTTACAACTATTTAAAAAAATGATAATAAAATCCTGTTCAAAAATTTGGTAATGAATTGCATAACTTTCTTAATTTAACCAATCAAGTTATGAAATTCATTTTAGAAAAAAATTTCTGGTGTATCCATATGTTTTTATCTCTTCAATTCAATCAATATCAAGGTACTTTTTTAATGATTAATATAGATTTTTAAAATTGATTTTATATAAGTTAAAATTTAAAAAAAGATTTTTTGATTTTGTTTTAAATTCGAGAGTTCCCGATCAGGGGAAGGATATTAGGTTATTTTAGTGACTTTATTGTTTAACAAAATACGTTTTCAGCATTAAAAATTTGAAATGACAAAAAAAATTTTCATTTTGGGAGCTTCCATACTTCCAGGTGTGGCATTTGAGTAAAATTAATTATTAAGAAAATAATTCCTAAATGGTGATAATAAATTAAAAAGGAACTTTTTAAAATTGTTTAAAAAATTACAATAATGTATGTATGTATGTAATTACAATAATTACATAATTCTAAATAAACAAAATTGTACGTTTCTAGGAAGGGGATGAACATTTTTGGCTAATTTTTTTTTTCAGAAATATTAAAGAGTAATGGCTAACAAAATTTTACATTTTAAATGCAATGGGTAACTTACAAAATGCATTTAAATTTAAAAAAATGTTTTTTGTTAGTACAGACCATTGAAATGGGATGGGAATGTTTATAATGGTTTGAAGGCATATTGATGTAGAATATATAGATGCAAAAAACCCCGACAATTCCTTTTCTGAAGCAAGATTTTGCTACAAAAAGAAAAATGTATAGTTATTTTCTGGCTAGGGGGCAAATATTAAATAAAATCTTGATAAAAAAAGCTTCAACTTTTGTAAGAAAGATTTTTGGCTAAAGTGCCCCAGTGATGATTTAAATTTTATTTCGGCCAAAACAATCCCACCCCTTTTCCATTTTTTGCAAAAATTTAATGCATTCTTTACCCTGAAAGTAGTACCTGCTATCAAGTTTGAAGAAAATCAGTCAGTAGAGTCCAGAGTTATAAGACCAAATACAGGCAACATACAAAAGTACATATACATAAATACTACTGGTACAAATACAAATGCCTGGTAAAAATATAATAGATGAATAAATGAGTAAATCTTTTGATAAATTAATAAAAGTTATAACAAAAAGTATGAAAAAAAAATCCATTTGTCTTTATATCTCAGTTAAAATCGCCGTCAGGCTTAGCATTTTTTATGTGCTACAAATTGATGAAACTGATATTCATGCTTCTTAATGTTAATTAACACCAAGAAATTGTTATTGAGTAATACCCGTTGTTCCTGGATAAAGAAATAAAATAAATAAATGTTGTTTAATAAAGTTCAAATGTAATGAAACACAATTTATTTCTTTACAAATTAATGAATAAATTAATACAATTTCTCATCCTGATTAAGCTTCTTGGCTTAAATTTTAATCCATGTAAATTTTTCTTTTCAAAATATTCATACAAATGGAGATAATTTTAGGAACTATTTAAAATTACAGTATAACAGAATAATCACTTATGCAATTCTTAGTAGTAAAATTAAACAGATTTGGAAAGAAATATGAACAATATTTTAATCTGTAGCACAAAAATATTTTTTTTAAATAAACAAAAATAATAAAATCTGTAGAAAGGATAATATGTAATTAAATGTTAAGTTAGGAGATCATAATTTACTCAAAGTTAAAGGATTTTATAATTTAAGTAGTAAAATTAGTAAAGATGGATAAAATATCTATGGGAACTACCATATTAGCAGAAAGACATCCATTATGCAGAAAAGAAATTTTCATCTTAGAATGCAAATTGAAATCAACTATAGATCTAAAAAAAATATTCTTAAAAATATTTGCATGTTGTGTGGGGCTTTATAATAGAGAAACATTAATCCCTACCCAAAAAAAATATACAAACCTTTGAAATTCAGTATTGCAGGAGGATGTTAAAAATGAAGTGGCTTGATCTTAAATTCAAAATAGCTGAAGAGGGAAATTTCAGACGAAATTTGTAAAGAAAAATTTAGTTCGGTAATGGACAATTTATTATCCAAGTTTAATTAATTTGGTATTACCAAATCTTTCCATCGAGAGATGTATAACATAAGAAGGTTTTTCCTGGGAAATTCATTAAATTAACTTTCCTGGGCTTTGGCAGGATTTTCTTGGCTGAATCCCCTTACTAAAATCAAATTGCTAGAAGATAGTAGCACTTGATGCAAATGAATGGCTACCAATCATTTACAGTATTTAACTTACCTAATATTACTCAATTTCTATAAATATTTATATATAGAAACCAGTGTGTTATTATGCTAATGCTGTTTGTGATTACATATATATATAGTTATGTTTTACAATTTATACTGTATTAAATATCAACAAAAACAAATTACTTAATAGTACATATTATTTTTGTTCTCGGTTGGGTTAGCAAAAAAACTTTACATATTTTTTTTAAAGATAAGTTACACTTGTTTATTACACTGAACCTATTAGGAGGAGAGATTTATTCTATTTTTATAACTATATATTTTTTTTTGTTATTATTTCCTAATATTTAATGTGACCAGTCAAATGTAACAGAATTGTGTCATAGATCATGACTACGTAGAAATAAAATATCAGACAGTTTGATACGTATTTCAACATATGATAGTTTTACTGGCAGTTTAATTTCCATTATTAGGTATATATAAGTAAATGGTATAGACTATACAGAAATTGATTTTCCTTGGTATCACGACCTAGCCTTAATGATAAACAGTCATGGTCATAAGGTTTTTCTCTATTGGGAATTTGTCATGCTTTTATAAATATATATAAAATAGAAATATATATAAGTAACAGGCTTTAAATATTATTTTTTAAAAGCATGCTGTTATTCAGCACGTAAACCTTCATTCATATTGTAGCTTTAACTTTAAAAGAGGTTTAACTTTAGTGTTATTATAATAAAATAATACTTATAATGTTATAACAACGTTTATTTAAAATATTCTTAATCCTTGTTCTAAATTCTTCTGTTTGTATGTATATAAAATATTACTGTAACTTGATAACATGAGAATATGTCCAACTTAATAGTCTGTCTAACATAAGAGCATAAATTACTGTTTTGCTTTGTAATCAGCATTCACAAAAAACCTCTTCATCATTTCCAATACATACAACCATAAGCAACATTTTAATGAATAATAAATAATATTGTAATGGAAAAATAAACAACAAAATTTATTTAAAATTTACATTTTAAAATAAATAATAATGAACAATATTTTTTTTTTATAAAAAAAGAATTTACAAATGTCCGAGTCATGTATGGCATTTTTCCAGCTGCTACAAAATTCATTATCATGCATCAGCCTGTTGTTCCTGTATATAGTACATAAATAAAAATGTTATGAATGAAATGTTTTACATAATGCTGATAAAGATCTTAATATTTAATTTAAATAAACAAATCTTTATTTCTTATTTTGTACAATGGTATGTATCTTACAGATACATTAGTAGGATTGAGACAAGATCTCATATTAATCTTATATTAATGGATTTTTTTTGTAAAATCATCATTATATCTCAAACCAAACATTTTTTTTAACTTAAAAAAATTATATTTGTTCAACATTATGTTATAAGATGAAAAGCAAAACAGTCATTCTCTTGTGATTACTACAATAGATCAGTTAACACATAAATGATATTATTTTGACTTGGTGCATAGACTTTTGACAGAAATTACAATTTTCAAAGCATAGTCAACAAACATATTTGTATTTTTTTCAGTTGAAAGTGATAATGCATTAATTGAATATGAGTGTTACTAACAAACCCACCATTTGCGTGTGCAAGTGTATGTGCACTCGCTCGCTCACTCATCTCTCTCCTCTCTCTCTCTC
This sequence comes from Lycorma delicatula, assembly GCF_047948215.1. Taxonomy (NCBI): domain Eukaryota; kingdom Metazoa; phylum Arthropoda; class Insecta; order Hemiptera; family Fulgoridae; genus Lycorma; species Lycorma delicatula. Next base: position 52,520,009 of record NC_134464.1, on the reverse strand, counting down.
TCTCTCTCTCTCTCTCTCTCTCTCGCTCTCTCTCTGTTTGTTTGTTTGTTTGTTATAAAGCAAGCACAAACAACATTTACTTACTCTTGCTTTTTTTTTTAAATGATGTTAAAAAATGTATTTTATTAATTTATTTTTTTGGTTACTTTATATAGCCATATCTGTCTTCTTTTATTTTTCATAATACAAATGGTATACATTTCTATTTTCTACATCAGATTCCTTAAAACTTTGTCTATTTCTTGCTTTGCAAACTTCAATTTATCATGATTTAAGTTGTCTTCCTTGCATCTATTTTCCATAAGGTATCCAGTTCCATAATTTAATGAATCTGCAATTCTCACTAATCTACCTCATAAGGAAAATAAGACACTTTATCTAACTAATTAACAGTTAACTTTATATACTTAACAGTTTTTTCTCATTTTCATCCATAATATATTTCCTTCTCCATTCTTTCTCTGACAACCTCATCTTTAGTAGAATCACAGTGTGATATCACCCAGGAATTTCATCTCAAGTAATTAGTTTCAGCAACTAACAGACATTTCTTTTAAATTTTTTTTTCATTTCGCGCCCATATTTCATAGCAATATGACCTTCACAATTTGACCCTTAGTGCTCTTTCTCACTTCTTTAAACCATAACAATGAGTTAAAAAATTGTTAACCTTTCTATATAAAGCATCTTCATAATTTCATCATCTATACTTTTTCATTTCCCATTTGATCAAAAAATACCCCTAAATATTAAAAACTTTATATCCTCTTATCCCACACACAGATCACATCTTTCTGTAGTGACTGACATACATCTGTTTGCTTTCAAACCTCATTTTTGATATGTGTCAATCAATTTTTCAAAAATTCATATTATTACATTTTCCCTTTTTGGAGCTTTAATTACTTCATCACCTTTATATAGCAAATGAAAATTTGTGAACAATTAGAAAATATTATCTATAACACTATTTTTTAATAATCTAAAAATAAATATTAAAATAATGTGATTACTAAGAATACAAATGCTTTTTAAACACAATTTAGGTACTGTAACATTTACTTCATATAATTCAAGAAATAATATTTCTATATTTAAAATAATTACAATTAAAAAATATAGTTATTTAGAATGTTATTTATACACAAAATTCTAAATTAAGTATTACTGTAGCTTAATTTTTAATTAATATACAAATTTATTGCTTTATGCCTATTATGAAACAAAAAATAGTTATAAAATTACAAATCAATCCATTTTTAAGACAAATTGATAAAAAAGAATTCTTGAAGTAATTATATATATTTTTAAATCATCTTTTGGATAGAAAATATTGCATGGAAAATTTGTTTGCTACTATCTGGGAATCTGGAAAAATTAGATTTTACTTTCCTTAATAAACTTAATATGGGAAAACTTAATACTTATTGGGAAAGGTAACACCATTTTCAAGAGTGTATTGTTATATGGAAGGTCCTTCATTACATTTTATGGCACCTAATATAACTATTATAGACAGTTATATGTGTACCCATTATTATTCTAGATCATAATATATATAGGCTTGTATGCATCAATAGTAATCTATTATAGATCACTCATAAATAATTATTTATTTAAAAAATTTATTTAAAAGTGCATTTATTTGAGTTGAAACTTTAAAATTTATATACTTTCCCATCTAGCACTATAGCATAGCTACAGTTTTAGAAGGGAAAGTATTGTAATTGGTCCAAGTTGGGCATATGTAGTTTTCACTGAATCCTGATGTTTTGACAGCTAAGGAATCCAAAAACTGGATGGAAATTTTCTGGATATTTGTATGTATGTGTGTATGTTAAGTGTCATCTTCTAAATCAACTTATATCTCCAGAACTAGTGAACCGATTTTGACCAAACTTGATGAGATTACTCTATGGGACATTGATGCCATTCAATTTTTTAATTTAAAAGGTCAAGGAGGTGAGGTTGTAGAGCAAGGTCATCCTCAGTATCTCAAGATTTCAACTAATTAAGGTCTTATTTTTTTTAGGCATATTTGTTTAAAATTAAAAAATAATAGTATCTGCAAAAAAAGTTTTTACAAAATCGTACGCCCACCCCAAAAAAGGCTCTACATAAACTAGTGGCTAAGTGAGTATACTGCGTCAAAAGTACGCCCTCTCACCACAAGGAATGCTAGTGTAGAGCTGATATACAGATTCTATAGTCCTCTACTATGTTGTGATGTCACAGGTGAGTAATAGAATTAAATAAATGAATAGTATTTAAAGTGTAAAAAAGTATTTAAAGTGGCTGCTAGTACTGTCATACCCACACGAATTAAATATGGTATGCGCATGTGCTTAGTTAGAATCATTGAATTAACCAAAAAATATTATATTTAATTAAAATGATAATATTTTACATTAAGTTGTGTTTGTATGAATGTGTAGGCCATGCATCAGAAAAAAGCCATATACAGGAAAGTCCTACAACTATGTTGTCGGCTTTTACATTTATTATTACCATTATTTTTTATTACATGTAACTTTACTAAATTTAGTTATTTAGTGTTTGCTTTCAATTTATTATTTATTCTAATTGCATTACAAGCAATTCTAGTTGCATTGCTAACAAGTAAGCATATTCAATAAATCTGATATAAGTAATAAATATAATCTGTAAATCTATCAATCTATGAAGTGCAAAGTGAATCTCTAAAAGATGGTAATTTAACATTAATGTCTTTGATATTGTCTCTCAGTGACTATTCTATTATTAAGATCTAATTATTACTGACCTCGTCATTCAGAGATAGAATCAGCTAAAGTAAGGTATACTCACTAAATTAGTATATTGGTCAATAGTTATTAGTGAGGCTTTCTCACTCTGTATGATCAATCCCAGCTATATTGTTACACAGATGAACTTGGGTTTAACATCTTCATAAAATGATAAGGAATACTAACAGAATTTTGTCACTAAACCCAGACTCGGCCATAAAAAAAATAAATAGTTTAAAGATTTTTTTATTTATTCACTAAAATGTATCATTCCTGATAGCCTTTTAAACAGAAATTTTTAGGTATAGATTTTTAGTTGAACTAATTTCACCAAACATAACCTGTTCAGTAAACATAATAGAATAAATTTTCTGCAGAAATACTTCTGCTTGGTATTTTATTGAGAGAAGACTTTTAATTACCAATGATAATTATATCTGGGCATTAACATTAATATTTCATCATTAAACCAGATCTTTTTGACAAAATACATCTTATTAAATATATAGATATAATTACTAATATTGCAAACCTAAATCATCTCTATAAATAATTTTACCTTTGATAAATAAATTTAATTGCATAATTATCTAATGTAACAATTCTATAGTTAAATAAATACAGTCATTTTAGACTGTACTTCCTCTTCTTTCTCTTTTTGGTACTGGAAGTATTTTCCAATTGTTGGTTTCCACCAATGATAATCTCCTCTAATTATTCATCTCAAACATAAGTGTGGAACATTTATGGTGTTGGAGAACATAAGTGCTTTCTTTTGATCAAAGCTTATGATCGCATAAGCTTTGGATAAGGTCCAAGAGATTGCTCTTGATCCAGTTTTTCTAGTGCCATGGTCCATTATTTCAACCCACCAATATATGGTCTACTTCTCTCACATTTCCAACTAATACCTACTTTGAGGGCTGCATACTGTCAAGGTGGATAACTTGGCTATTCCACCTTAGATCTCAGTTTTGCGTCAGTCATGACATCTGTGGAACAATATATGTCATAGTCCTTTAATGTATATTTTATACCATCTGTCATCTTTTTCCCATCAAAGGTACATATCAACACATTTCTTTCAAAGTCAAAGTCAGTGAACAGATTTTTTTTTGTCATTGCCCATATTTCATATCCATCCATTTATGTGGTTGCAGCTAATTTTCTTTGTAGTGTTAAGCTTTGTCTTTGGCTTATTCTTATGAGGCTTTTTAACAGGTTAGATCTTCCTAAATAATATTTGTTTTTTTTTTTTTTAATGTTCATTTAAAATAAACTTATTCAGTTTGCCATTAAAAGTTCATAGTGTTGAATGTATCAATAAAAATTGTTAAGTACATTTAACTATTTATAGTATTTTCAATTTTAAAGTTAAAAAACTATTTTTAAAGAACAGAAAGTAAAACATGCTTTCTTGGTACGACTAATTAACTGAGGATTAGTTATATACTGATTCTATAAATATATTTTACTTCTTTTTTGAATGTTTGGAAAAATGAAGAATTATAGGTAATGCAAAATAACAAAGAAATTAGATGTACTGAAGTTATGAAATGTCATTGTAGTAGCTAAATAAGAAAGTAGAATATTTTAGTCACAGAAAGAAGATATTAATCAAAATTGTATTACTGGACTTCATTCACATTTAGTTAGCAAAAACTGGATATGTAACATTGTTAAAGACCTGAGAGATGAAATGCATATAAGGAAATAATAAATGACAGAGGCAAAATGAATTATCAAAGTATAAGTGATGTATTGATATGGTTTACTTTACTTCTCACTTTTTTCTAGGTAAGTTTGGCTTGGGTAAGTTTTGCTTGTCATCTTAAGAATGACTATATCTTTTTCAGAAGTGACAGCAAAATGATTATCAAGCCAACTACAAAATGGTTTACAACACCTAATTTACACACATACTACACATATATAAACCAATTAATTCAAGTACATTAAATTATTAATTACCAGTCAGTACTTTAAGTAATTAATATAAAATCTCAATATAATTTGAATAGGGAATTAGGTTAGGCGAGAAAAAAATCACAGTAATCTTGGTAACATCTAAATGTTCCTGTCAGAACAGTTTTTTTTACAGATTAGGTGTTCCCATCTGTTCCTGTCCTAATTTTGTGGATATGGTCATTTACCCATAATAATCTAATTATCCCAAACAGAGCAATCATGCAGCTTCCATATATATCACCTGATACACACACCCTGGTCAACCAAAATACTACTCTGAAGATCTTAATACAATAAAACATCTGACACTGGTTAGTGGTTTCTTATTCAGATTTATAGATGAAAAATGACATAAAACACAGAACACAATCATAAAAACACTAATGAAAGAAAATGCATACATCAACTAGTATTCAAGATTAACAGAATTTTCAGAAAAAAGTAACTGTAATTTTCAAAATTATAAACAATATAACAAATATTCTAATAAATTATAATACAAATTATTTTGAAGAATAAATGTTATTCTTCATAAGCAAATTAATAAAATTCAGTTACTCAGGAAAATACAGAGTTAATTGCAGTTATTGTGCTATGTACCAACAGACTTGACAAATCTATCTATAAATACAAGCAAAAAATTGAGGTACTACCATGTATTACATATAAAATTTTTCAAATTGTGTTATTGAAATGTGATACAAAATATAAAATTTATAAAAACCAAGGCTCACCTTGCTTGAAAAAATATATTAAATTACAAATGCCTATATTTCATAAAAACAAAATTTTAAATAAATAAACATGAGATAAATTAAATAAATATATTATTCAATTATAAAATTAATGGCCTTCCTAATTTAAGAAAGATATTATTAACCAGTCATGCCACCCATTACTTCATTAAAGAAGGAGCTGCATAATTAATTCTGCAAATACTTTTGGAAGAATAGTATTTATATAACTTGAAAATTAATCACTTATAGTTTGTGATATTTGTAGAAACTTTTCTCACATTTTGCCATGATAGTAAGTAAACTATCACTCAGATGCATTAATTTACAAAACTTTATTTATTTTTTAATAACTAGCAAGCAGGCTGCTTGTTGCTGTACATGCTAATGTAATAACATTTACTATCAGTATAATTACTTCTTCTTATTATTTACATCATAAAGTAATTCTTTTTAAAATTAAAATTATTAATTATGTTGTTAAAATTAAAATTAAAATAATAAACATTTTAACATATACAAAATTACAAAATATTAAGATGCATATAAAAATTATGTTGATATGAAAATATATAAATTTAGTATATTTAACCTTTTTCTTATTTAACAGCTGTTTGGCTTTTCTATTTTCGATAATTAAAGTAATTTACATTTAAAATTTATAATGTAAGAAATATAATCAGTGACAAATGAAAGAATTTTTTATACATCCACCATGAAGATATTAATATGAGGTATGATAGATTCTAAGTAATAGTTTGATTGTAGATGTAATATTAATGCATGGAAGAAATATTTCTTTCTTTTAACTCTTTTGTAATCCTTCATAATAATTTTTATAACTGCTTTTTATCATTCACTTGGCAAAACAAGATATGGTTAGTCTGTAAAAAGAAACAGCTCTTTTAAAATATTTTTTTAATTTTTTTGTAAAAATGTGTTTTATATATTTAGATATCAAAACATTTTCAATATTTTGTCTGTTTTAAAACTTATAAATTTAAACCCATACAAAGTATTCTATAAAAGAAAAATTTAAAAAGAAAATAGAAAGAAGGATGAATGATATATTTTGTTCATTTACTTCTTTTTAAAACAAAACTAATTTTGATAATGAATATTTTGCTTATATAATTACAGGAAAGAAATTAAATATGTACTTGTAATGAAATTATATGAATAGTAAACATATTATAACTTCCATTACTTTGTTTATGAATGTCTCCCAACTAAAAAGCACCAAAATAACTAAATTTCCAAAAATCTAAACAATATAAATTTAATTTAGGCATATTTTAGTTGACATATTTTAAAGCTTTTAATGGCCCAAACATAAAAAGGAAGAATACTCACTTTTAAATAAATAGAGAGAAAAACTCTTTTAAATAATAAAAACAAAAACCAATTAAACAATTAATAGAAGCAATTTTTTTTTTTTTTTTTTTTTTATACAAGCATCTCAAGTATATTATACTTGATTTATTTCATTTTCTTAACCTTTAAATTATTTTCATGAAATGAAAATAATTTAAAGCTTTTGTTGTGAGAATGACTTCTGTAATACCCTGACCTATCAAACTTTTTATCTATAGGTGCATTACAAGTATTTTTGGTTATTTAAGATCAAATAATGTACTGTCTATGCATAAAAGTAAATTTTCATGTAAAAAGGAAAGACTCTGAAAGAACTTTTTCCTCTTTTAAAAATACTTTTGTTGAAATTTGTTGTTTGCTATTCGAAGACTAGCTTGCTTTCAATTGTTATCAACAACTCAACAGAATGAGTGTATGCTTGAATTGTATATTTCATTGTTTGTGTTACTGTAATATTAATATAAAGTTAGTTATAATTAATGGTATGCTGTCAACCTGTAGAAAAGAAGAAATTGTGCGATAATAAAATTTTTCATTCAAAACAAGTGAAACGTAAAGGAATTTTTTGTAGAAAAGGAATATAGCGGCAAATGGGATCCTGTTCAATGCAAATAACTATCACCAAAGTTTTCCATGCGTGTCACAAGTTTCTTAATGGCTACTATAAATAGACTGCAATACTTTCCTCCAGTAGTTAAGAAAGTTAGTTGGAGTTATCCTGCAGGCAGTTGTATACAGTTGCTTCCAATGTTTTGCATAATCTATGATAATCTGATTTGAAAGCATTGTTATTGTCTTACTTTTTCATTTAATAAAATTGAATATTGCTAGTGTTGACATATCTATCTTAAAAGGGATTTTTTTTTCTTATACACATTACATACTTTGTTTGAATTAATTTAGTTTAGTTGACATAAATATAAATCAACATGGATAAGTGGATTATTAGATCAAAAAACAAAACATTATCAATGAAAACCCATTTTTTTCCTGCTAAAATACGAAAAGTTGTAAGAAAACATGATCCTGAGTATATTATTGGATTTATCACAAATATAAACAGTGAGTCACAACCTGCTTTGAAAATTTTTTCAAACTAATATTAAACCCTCATTATTGAAATAGCACCTTAGTACTAAATTCAATGTTGGAAAACAAACCTAGATAAAACACATAAAGAAAATTGTACTATCTTTTGCAGGCAGTATTTAGCAAATTGTGGAAAAGCTCATACAATCTGTGAAGAAAGGTTATCTTCTAGAATTGTTACCTCCTCCTTTTTTTTTTTTTAAAGTCTGTTAAAAACTTTTATTTATTTTAAGTAAAAACAAGGATCTGTTAAAATTTACTGATTCAGCATCTTAAAGAACTAATACAAAAATGTTTCATTAATTAGATTAGCAACATCGAATTCATATGAATCATATTACAGTATTTGATGTGTAAACAGCATGTTATAATAAATGAAATATAAACAGTCAAAACATGAGTTACCAGAAACTAACAGTAATTTTATTATTAATAAACAAGATTAAAGTCTCACTGGTACAACTACATATTTTCTTTTACTAACGTAGATTATTTTTACTAATGTAAAAGTAATCTAGCTTAAAAGTGTAATGGCATATATATATATATATATAAAATTATATTTTCATTTTTATTATATTTTTTATGATTTATATATTAAAGAGTTTAATATTTTTACATTTTAATGATGAATATTTATTTCTCTTTTAGTAAGAACAAAGGACTAGAGAAGGAATGAAAACCAGTGTCCACAATCCCTTATTTTAACCCAACTATTTTTAATGGTGGTTAATGTAATGGGATTTAGCAGCATGTTATCATCTGTTAACTATAATGTCCAGTATTGTAAGTTGATAAATACATTTTTTTTTGTAGATATAAATAATTTTAATGTACTCAATTTTTTCATCTACTAATCCATAGAACTATTACATAACTTACCATTTTCTCTGTTCTATTAGTTAAAATTTGAAATAAGTAAGGAAGATATGATCCACACCAAAAGAAATCAATATGTTTTCATTTTATCAATAAAATTCATTCATGTCTGCAAGTTCATTACACATACTAGACTCATTTTAAAGCAACTTCTTCAAGAATTGCACAGAGTCAAGAATTCAAAAGTCATTGAGCCATTAGTACATTGATGCATTTTTTTTTAATGCAGTTAATTTTCATGGTTACCAGAACCCACTGTCCAGTATTCACATCTCCACTGATACATTATAGACAAACATATCTTGTAAGCTTTCACCTCTTCTAACAATATCAGTTAATCTATTAATCATGAAGTCTCTTATAGACACATACTCATAAGTTTCATCTCTTCCAGCAGTATTTGTTAATCAGTCAGTATCTGTTAGAACTACTTTGTTTTGCTGAGCAGTATTATGAGCTATATAAATAATGTTTAGCTTGTTTAGGCTTCAAATGTACCAATCTTTACCAACCTTTTTTTTATGTAACTTTAACCTTTTTATGTACATTTTTTATGTTGCTTTTTTTACCAACTATCTAGTATCAATACTACACAGAAGGGAAATCAAGGGTAGAAAAGAAAGCCACATTGTAAGTGCTCATACAAGACATATATAACCTTTCTTTCTTTTTCCTGTTTTTCTGGTAACTACCGTTACCGAAGGATAATTCTTCAGAGGATGAATGAGGATGATATGTATGAGTGTAAATGAAGTGTAGTCTTGTACATTCTCAGTTCACTAGTTCAACTAGTAAACAGGTAAATACCACTCATAATTAATATGTAAATTGGCTGTTAGGTCAGGTTATACAGAATGGTGAATAGTTTTCCAGGAATGTTATACATTTATAGGCAAAAAAATGACAAGAAAACATTTTGTTACATTAAGTTTTTATTAGCAAATAGAAATTCCAAGACAGTTTATAATTCTGCAGCATTTTTCTCAATTTTTCAATCTTCCTCAGAGTTTGTAATAGATTATAGTTAATAAAACAGAAATGAATGGAATCTGTAAAAATTTTGTTGATAATGTCTAACTTCTGCAACTTTTAAGTAAGGCTGTTAGTTTTCACTTTTAGGTTTTTCACAATCTGTTCAGTAGTACAGTTTATATTTCTAGAGCTATAATTTTTTTAATTTTTCTTTGTCAGACTTAATATACATAAATGAACAAGGTTGATAGTAGCAGGCTGATATTCAACTTTATATATAAACTAGCAGACCCATCACAGCTTTGCGTGTTTTATATGGTTACTCACATTTCCGATTGTAGTCAGGGGACGTTTAGCCACTCTTCAGTCACTCTTCCCTTCCAGCCAGGGGGCTGTGTCCCCTGCACCTCCTGCTCATTAAACTCATGCATATAAGAACAATTTAATGCCAAAAATACAAATAAGAATATGTATTTTTATAAATTTTATGTATTTTTTTAAAGAATAGTACATGATCTTTTGTATTTGTGAAGGGCCTTGAATTCTGTAGATTCATGCAACTTGAGAAAGAGAGAGCTGAGCTAGAGACAGGGAATGAAAACAGTATGGTAAGAGTGAGATAAAAATTTGTCCATCTGAATTGGTAGATTACTCCATTGCCCATCCACTTGATTCCTCTATGAATTAATGGCAGATTTAAAAAAAAAAATCATCTATATGAATGTAAAATCATAATAGTACAAAAATAAATCTGAATTAATGTATTTTATTCCTTTCCTTACATAGTTCAATAATGATTTTAAGCTGGCATATATTGCAACATCCTTGATTATTGACTTTATTTAATCGCTTATTAAACCTTGTAATTTGTGCTGTAGTTGTAGAACAGGTAATGCAAAACTAAATAACACTGATGGTTTTAATGCATAGCTTTTTTTTTCACCTTTGTTATAAGAATTTGTTACCAATTGTTATTACCTCCAGTTCATCTAAAAATCACTGTTTGCAACTTTCTAATCACCTAATTTTCCTTATTTTACTGTAATACTGTATATTAGTTACTTAAGTATATAATTTAATTTAATTTTTGTTATTTAGCACTTGAAATTTTATTAAGAATATAAAATTAATTGAACATTATTTTATAAAATTTTAAGTTTACAAAATAATGGTATGTTTTAATGAGAACATGATTCAAAGAAATCAGTAATACTTTGTAAAGGAATGATCTGTGTTGTATTTGAACTTTTTATGAAGTTCAAATATAACAGTCTTCTTTTATCTATAAAGATTATATTGAAAAACTTTGTAAGTAATTACAGATTGATAAGCAAAGAGCTTTAGTTTACAATATTAAAAAATTAATCAAAGTATGTATGTTATAAAATTTATTATAATTTAAGATTGTAAACCTCTGTTAAGTATTTTTGGTTCAGCTTTTCTATTAGTTTGACTATATACTTTATTTTTATGAAGTTGAGTTTGAAATTCAAATGTTAAGTGTTAAATGTTGTTAATGTTAAATGTTAAGCCAGATTGCACTGGTAACTGCAATGTTTCATCATACATACCATTAGTGATTAGGTAATTAGAATCTAGTCAATCTTGTGAAGGAACTTACTGATACTAGATTTTCAATTCTTTTCATTTAGCCATTAACACAATTAAAATGAAACTCAAACCTGATTATCGAAAAACTCAACAAAAAAAAATTATCCTCATACTCAAATTATGATGATCAGCAATATTAGAGACAACACAGAAAATGAATTCCTTATTATCAAAGGAAATATGAAATAATTATTGAGCAAGGTATAATTATGTGGTTGTATAATGCAGTTTAACCAACATAAAAAGATTTTACTTGAGTTACATTCTAACCATTTTGGAATTGTAATAATGGAATCAGTTCCAAGATTATTTATTTGATGGATAGTAATAAATTCGGATGTTGAAAACCTTGCAAATAATTGTTTACCTTTTGTTATGGAGAAACAACATCATTCTGAACATAGTGGTACATGTCTGGAAATATTGGGTACCACATACCTAATACCATAGTTACAAATAAAAACTTTTATGATGTGTGGAGTGACTTTATTAAACCAAATCTAATCCATTGTTTAACAGGTTTGCTGAAAATTTGGTTAAGTTCACAAAAACAAACGAGGATTTAGAAAAAAACTTTGTATTAAAATTAAGTAATTTTTTATTTATTTGCAGAAACCCTGTTAATTTAATAACTAATGGAATGCCTATAAAAGATTAATTTTTAATAGCTCGTTAAGGAACAGATTTGATTTGCTAAGATGTACAGTAATGTACAAATTAGTCCAAACACAGGGAATTTTTTGTTTATTATGGCAACACTGTTTGATCTTTAAGACCATTCTTTAAGTTGTCTGTGTAATGTGAGGTATTGTTTTCTGATATATTTCTCTTTCTGAGCATGCCAGTATGACACAATGACAAATAGCTTCTAAGTGTGGCATTGGACTGGGGACGGAGAATGCTATTTTAAAACAAATTAAAGAAATTATTCCTTTTCACCTTAAAGAAAAGGTAAATGAGTCCATAAAATAAATCCTCAACACAGGATCAGTTAAACTTGGTCCAATATAATCTACTGTCGACTTAAATTGAGAATTAGCAGCTAGTGGAACAGATTTACATGTGACGATTGTTAGACGTTGACTTCTTGCAGCTAGATGGAAAGTTCATTGGCCAGCTAAAAAGCAGCTTTGTTCATTACTTCCAGTTGATGGTATTTGAAAACCGATGGATACATTAAGATTTTGAAGTAAAGGAATGTGACACAATTCAAAACAAATTACCACCAGGCAACTGAGTGTTCCAACAAGATTTGGTGCCATGCTATACTACCAAAAAACTGGAAAAATCTTTTGAAGTAAAGTGCTCTTATGGCTAGATAACTCCCCAGATTTAAACCAAATTGACAGTGTTTGGACAATAGTTAAAAAAGACTCTCAAAAATACAACAACAATTGACCTCATTAAAGTAAACATCAGTATGGTGATGAACAAAAAAAAAGTATTATGCCAAATCATGTACGTGAAATGATTAAAGGAAGATATATTAATTACTATATATCACAAATTGTACAGGTATGATCTTTTTTTCTAAATAAAGTTACTTTTTAACATCTGTGTGTGGATTATTTTGCACGCTACAGTAATTTATTGCAAACATTTCAGTTAAAAATAAGAAAAATGGATTATGCTTGAGATATTAAATTATGAATTTACTATAAAAACATGCTATTCAGTTAATTTTAGTAGCTAATTATAAAATTAAAAATAAATGATTGAACAAACAAATTAGCAGTATATTTAATTTTATTAAATTTAAGTTCTGATATGATATGGAAAAGTTGTTAAAATCAAATTTTAGGGATAAATTTTTTAGGATAAACAGTAGATCAGATTGCTGCTGATTGCATAATTTACAAATCAACAGCTGATTAGTGATCCTGAAAGCAAGAAAGAAGGTAACAGATAAATATTCAGCTCTCACCGAACTGGTGTAGAAGTGATTGACAGATTCCTAGAAAACTGAGAAAAGGTAAATTTTGCTGTCCAAAATTTGGTAATCATCCATAATAAATTAAAATATTTTCAAAACACAATTTTGACAAATTAACAAATCATAAATATTATATTTTTATAATAATTATAAAATTTAATAACTGAAGATGTGGATCCTGTGAAAATTGATTCTTGAAATTAATGTAAGTTTAACTTACCTATTGTTTAACTTATCTTTGTTTTGGTGGTTTATATTTCATTTAATATTTAATTTTTTTTTAGCATAGTGGTCAATATGTTAAATGGATTATTTGAATTTTCAAAAAGGAAAAAATACATTTTCATTGTATTTTTGCCTTTGGTGCACCCTAATCATTATAGATTCTTCACAATAGTGATTTTGTACATTATTTCTAGATAACTGTATTTTATTTGATAGGATGTTCTAGGTCAGATGTTATGTTTTTTAAGCTACTAACTGCTTCTTTTTAAATGTATGAGCTGTTTTCACTGAATCTTTTTTCAATGTAACTAAGAACAGAGAAATAGAGGAAATTGTTATAATATTTCCCTTTGTTCTTGACTATAGCTAAGGAAAAAAACTGTTTTTTTACTATGTATTAAGAAGAAAAGTTGAGGTTTGTAATTATTGTGCCTCTCAATAGTTTATAGCATATAAATCTTGCACTCAAGCCAACCAGTTTTGTCTACTAATTGAACTGTGACAATGAAATTGAAGAATTAAATTTAGTTAAGGCTGTCTGACAGTCAGTTAAGGGTCAGTCAGGTATATATTGTTATAAGCTTTAAAAGAGATGACATTTTTATGGATTTGACACTAGTTGAGTATTAGTTTGTCAATAGTTACACAATTTCATTTAACTTCCCCATTTTTTTAAATTAAAATCTACAGAATATGTAGACATTATAGAATTGTGAAACTGGTATGGTAACTTCTTACATTCTCTCTTGGTGCTTTTAAATACAGACCTACATATTAAGTCATTGAATTGATGTTAAATATTTTGCATTGAATGTTAGGGTATATTTTTCAATGGATGTAAATTATTCATTGAATTGATAAATATTTTGCATTGAATGTTAGGGTATATTTTTCAATGGATGTAAATTATTCATCTGCATATCCCCAGTTCCTCTTATCACTTTTCAGTGATTATATATCAGTTTTCTTAAAAAAAAATATTTTGTTAATAATATTTCATACTTTCAGTTAGTCAATCCTGATATAATCACCAAACTAACTTTTCTAAAATCATTATAGCTTTTCTTTCTTTTTCCTGTTTAGCCTCCAGAAATTACCATTCAGGTATTACTTCAGGGGATGATATGCATGAGTGTAAATGAAGTGCAGTATTGCACAGTCTCAGTTCAACCATTCCTGAGATGTGTGGTTAATTGAAACCCAACCACCAAAGAACACTGGTATCCACGATCTGGTATTCAAATCTGTATAAAATTAACACTACAACTTTCGACTTCCAAATCAGCTGATTTGGGAAGACATGTTCACCACTAGACCAACCCAGTGGGTTAAATCATAATTACCTTTCTTTTTCCTGTTTAGCCTCTGGTAATTACTGTTCAGATAATACTTCAGAGGATGAATGAGGATGATTTGAAACCCAACCACCAAATAACACCGATATTCATGATCTAGAATTCAAATCTGTGTAAAAATAACTGACTTTACTAGGACTTTAACGCTGGAACTCTCGACATCCAAATCGGCTGATTTGGAAGAAATCATTATCGCCTAACACACGCTAACTTTACTCCTGGTACTCAGTTACGGTAATTTGAACTGATCATGATTACCGCCCAAACCATAGAGAATACTTTTCCTACTATATATGCAGGTTAAAAAATAAAAAAATATTATAGAAAGAACCATAACTTTCTAATAGCCATAGAAACGAGAAATATTTTTATTTTTCAGTCATAAACACTTGTACGGTTTTACATATTTTTTATATTTTTTTATAATAAATGTCAACGTGCAGTTTGCTTTTACATATATATTATTTACTAGTAAAAATTATATGAAATAATTCTTTATTTGTAAGTAAATATATTCATTTCATGATTTTGTAAATATTATTTTACTTCTTTTTTTTATAAAGTTCTGTTGCCTAGATTTATTTACCAATCATGTAATCATTGAACTCATATGATAGATGATAACCATCGATGTACTACTTTGTTGAATTTGGAATGTCTGTCGTGTTATAATTTGTAGAATCTCAATTGTTATTGATAAGTTGTATTTTATTTATGTTGGTAGATTATTTATCATCCTAAATGAATATCAGGTAACAAGGATTATTGAACAGTAATATTTTAATAAGAACTCTTGACGTTATTCCGAACAAAGAAAATATACTACGTTCAATAGTAGTCGTATGTTTTCTTTATTCAGTTTCGAAATCATAATAATTTGTGTTTGCTCTAGCTTTACTTCGGAGCGTATTGCAGATTTTTTATTTTCATTCCGTGCATGCTGATTAATTAATTTTTTGTTTGGATGCTATATTGATTACATTTTATTACACTTAACAAAAAGATGTGTTTATACAAGTGGAAGTTGAAATGAAAGTATGTTACTGTTATGGAATTTCGTAATTATATTTTAGATATGCTGCTAATTTCTTATTATGTAGACTGAATGATATGTTTTTAAGTATAGAATTGTGTTGTTCGTTTTTAAGTTATTAAAGTTTTGATTGTTTATCAAGAGTACTTTGTGTGAAATAACATTCTAAAATGTTAATGATAATCGTTTTTTGATATTAAAAAAAATTGATTGTAATGTTGTTGGGTTGGTTTTTGGCTATTAAAATAAGAGTATAAATTATGAAACGCATATTGTTTTATTTGTAGTGTAATTATATGAATGGGTTTCACTACATTAAATGACAGTATTCAGTTTTAAAAAACTTGCTTGTAATTAGCATTAAATTTTTTTTTAATGTAAATTAGTAATGACATTTCTATATGATTTCACAAAATGAAATATGATCAGGGATTCAGTTAAAATTGAATTCAGTGTTTACTAAATTTAATATGACATACTTTTAATGCGATTGTTAATTTAATTTCTTAGTGGAAAAATAGTGTGATATTCTTCATGTAATATTTTGGTGAACTTTTGAAAACAATTAGGTTAGGTTGAACAATTACAGTGAAAGAGTATGAATTGCTTGCTAAATTAATCTTTTATTAATTACATGCATGATAAATAAATTGGACCTTTTTTTAACTCTGTTAAGCTTTTACTGTATAACCCTTCAATGGACACTTGTGCTGATTTTGTACTAATATAGATAACTTATTTTGCAGAATTTTAGTGATTATTTTTTAGGACATTAATATATTATCGAATCTTTTGTAAAAACTTAATCATTTTTTTATAAATTAATAGATGTGCATGAAACAAACTGTTAACTGATTTAATAAATGATTTTTAGTAAAAAAAAATTTATGAAGACAATCACATGAAACATGCCCCTTATCATGAGATTAAGCTCATAAATATTAGACTCCTTAACAGTTAAATTTGTTTTCAATTTTCTAACCTTAATTTATAAATTACTATTTGTATATTTTGCCATTTGGTAGGAATAGGGTTTTCCTGTTTGTTATAGTAATAATATGACTATCCTTTGTCACATTGTAGTTTTGAAAATAGGTTAGATTATTCGATTAAATTTATGGATTTAAACTAGTAATTGTCAACTTCTATACAGGCTGGTCTGTTGAATTTGTAGACTGTATTTTGTATTTTATCATTTATTTTGATTATAATTTTCAAGTTAGCAGTATTATATTATTGATCAGTTTTAAAACCAATTTATTGAGTGTTTTTTTCTTTTTTTAATATATTTAAATGCTGTTAGAATTGAGCAGGTTAAGAAAGTTTGAAAATATGCTGAAGAAACATTATTTTTTTAAAAACTAAATTGTTGTAACAACACTCATGATTAGGCAGTAAAAAAAGTAAGATAATAGAGCATTATTTTACTTAAAATATAAATAAAATATTTTTTAGATTAAATTTTTTTACTCTCTTGAGTAAAAAATAAAGATTAGGAGGAAAGGATAGGTGTGTGACATATTATGGATCCCATATTCTAAAATGTATTGATTTCCATGTTCCAAATGCAGGTTTATAGGGCACAAAAACTAATCAGTATATAAATTATTTTTGTTGTGTTAAATTTATCCAAAAATAAATCATAACCAGATATAAATTTTAGTGTTCACTTGTGTCCAGAAAATCTGAATCATCATTTTTACATTACTAAGTTCTTCAAAAATAGTTGTAGTGTTACTTTCCTTTTAAGGATTCAATAAAAAAAAAAAAATTGTTAAATTTGACTAATCTTTTTTTAATAATTATACTCCAATTGAAAACTGGCATAAGGTATTAATTGTAATTGCTTAGTACTTGTATCAAATGTTAGTTTGATTTGTTAAGTAGAATATATTTATTGTAGTAAGAGTTATTGAACTACTAATGATATTAATGACATAAAACTTATAATTGCCTAAATTTTTAAGCTGTGTAAAAAAGTAATTAATTTTTTAAGAATTTTTTTCACACAGCATATGCCATAGTAGATATGCTTAAGATCAGGAAAAAAAATCTAAATTTCATAAAAGTGGTTAGGGGGGTTCTGTTTAGAGCAGTGTTTTCAAACTGGTGTTCTGTGACATCTTAGTTTGCCAGAGTATTGGCAAGGGTGCTGCTAGATATTATGGACAAGCAAAAAATATTAGTCCTTAAAATAAATGAATAATTAATTATTCTCTTGCACAACAGATTGTGACATTGATCAGTTTGTTTTGATGAATTATACTTTAGTTTGGCAGATGACATTACAGCCAGTCTGTCATGAAAATTCCTCATTAGACTTGATCTAGTTCCTCACAAACATTCCTGAGAATTGACAAAAAGGGAACAAGTTCTCCCACTGCTTTGTTTTGTTTTCATAGCATTGATTCATAAGTGTTTTGCTATGGATAAGTTTATTCTTAAACATAAACTTCAGTATAGTGAAAGTGAACAGACAGCCCCTACTGCTTGACGTTTCTTCTGAACGTCAACTGCAAAATATAGTGATGGTAACAAAGACAAAAGAATATATCCACACAGTTATATGAATTTTCGTAGAATAAGAATGATAAACCCTCTACTGTGTGTCTAGTTTGTGGGGAAATACTTAGCAACCAGGCCATGGTACCTAGCAAAGGTGAAAGGCTATCTTCCAACAAAGTATCATTGTCGCAGAAAAGATTTCACATTTCTCACATGTACTAGAAGGGAAGAAGGAAGCAGTTCTGTGATGAATGGTTAAGCGAATCACCGCAGCTGATTCTGCTCTTCTAACAAGTTTAAAGGAGCAGAATTGATAGCCAAAAAAAAAAGAAGAAAACTCATAATCTTTAACAAGAAATAATTGGCCCTGCATGTAAACTGACAGCTGAAACAATACATGGCGAAGAAGCAGCTGATCGAGTTTTTGAAAGTTCCACCCTCTAACAATACAATCAGCCACAGGATATCTGAATTGTCATCCAGTATAAACAAACAATTCATGGAGAAAATAAAATCTCAGAAAATTTTCTTTTCAAGTAGATGAGATTATTGATTTTGGTGACAAACTGCAGCTCTTCAGGTTTATCAGATATATATTGATAAAGATATCAATGAGCAGTTTCTGTTCTGTAGATTGCTGGAGACTACAATCACAGGCTGTGATCATTCATGGAAAGATTAGTAAAGCGTATGTATGGATGATGCATCATCTATGTCTGGGAAATTTAAATGTTTTACTACCCAAGCTCTCAATAAAAATCCATTCATTATTATTACTGGCTGTTTTTGCACAGGGACATTATCTTGGAAGTGTGTGATGAAGTGTTTACTGCAGTTTTTAACAAAGTTGTGGAAATGGTAAACTACATCAAGTCTCAACCTTTTTGACATACAAGATTTTTTAAGTTATGTTGCAAAATGGATGCAGCTCATACCTCTTTATTTAACACAGAAAGTGAGGTGGTTATCACATGGTCATGTATTGAACCAGCTTCTCAAACTCGTTTTTAAGAATGAAAATCAAGACACATTTTATGAACTGTTACGATCTTAATATTCATAAATGTGTCATATATGGCAGTTGCCTTTCAAAAGTTGAATGAACTGACTTTTTCAATGCAAGATTGACAGGAAACAATAGATTTGGCTGTTGGAAGTCTGAAGAAGTTCGGAATGAAATCTGCTAATTTTCCATATCTTCTTAATCTGGCAGGAGATAGACAGGGAGTCAATCCATTTGAAGCGACCCAATGGTGGTTGCTTGACCAATTAAAAAAAAAAATTGAAACTTATCCACTTGATTCCTACATGTCTCAGGAGCTTAAATGTTTTTAATTAAGCAGTTTTCCTGTGGCGTCCATTTTATGGTGGCATACCTATTTTTGTGATTGTAAGGTTTATGGAAAAAACAAAAAACAATTAATTCATATTTTCTCAAGGTAAAATATTGATCCAGTGGTTTATTTACCTACATCTTTTTTTTTCTATGAGAAAATTACCAATAAATTGAACATGAAAAACTGAAAATTTCACTGACTGTAATTTTTTTCAAGAGGCAGGGATGGGCATACAGTTTGAATTATTTTTTTATATGTAGGTATATGTTAGTAGTTTTAACATAAATAACATTAATGGTGATGTATTTACCCCTAAATTTTTATGAATTTTTGAAAACTAATTTTTTTCTAATTAGAATTTTAGCTTCAAATAATGATAGGGCTGATGGTAAACATCTCAAATTTGCACAACTTAGTGCTTTTGCAGATGTTTATGGCAAATAAAAACATTTCTTGTGTATGGCACTAATCTTTCAACACTTTTGCCCTTTTCAACATCGTATCTACGCAAGCAAGCATGTCGAAAATAAAATCCAAATCAAGAAATAGACTGCAAGACCTTGAGAACGACAGCATGTTTTGTTATCAGTTGTAAGACCTTGATATTAAGTAATCTGTGCTGCAAGAATCAATAACAAGTTTCACGTTAAAGAACTGAACAAAACTCTATAGATGTTTGTAATAGATTCATTATATTAAACTGTATTAATGTTATGCCATGTATTAATGTATTAAGGATGCCATGAATTTCAAAACTATGGATTAGAATTTTGTGGTGAGAGGAATAAACCATATACCAACCTTAATAGTCATCGAAGTCTGACTTGGATGAAGCTATTCATAGACTGGTGGTGCTCTTCATAAGATATCAGTCTTACACATGACTAATAGCACGGAACGTATAGTGTAGCCTCTGCCTCTATGTCTCTGTAGTGACTATATTTCTGTTTCAACATAAATTTGGCCAAGTGTTCTGTGAGATGGTGTTAATTATTGTATTAAGTATTGCATACATTAGTAATTTATCCCTAAGCTCTCTCTACAAAAGTCTAACTTTAACACTAACCTTTCTCCACAGAATGGATTAGGATTTGATAGCTCACAAAACTGAGACTTTGAGATTTGACCTTGCACAGATCACCCCCTGACTAAATCTGCTTCCAGCATGATCTTATATGGTTTCCTGATTCTAAGCATAACTACTATGGTGTATTAAAGTATGCAAAATTGAAGTTGATAATTGTTCGGAATTGCCAATCTTATTCACATTTCATAGTTTAGAGCAGATTCATGTTCAATAAATATTGTGTAATTTAGGTTTGTTTTGAAGAGTTTAGCATTACCTTTTAAACAAGCCTTAGATTTATAACGTAACTTTCAAACTAAAACTGATGCAAACTATGCAGAAGGTTTTATGCAAACTATCTGAGGTTTTAGGTATTAATTTTTACTTAACGAAGCAATTGCTGAAATTTTCTTAAGCCCTAACCTTATATAAATTTTATTCAGCTGTGTTGTCTATATAAAAATGATTTAAAGATAGAACCATTTGCTTGAGATTTTTTCATTTTGAATGAATAAGTATCATTTTTATTAAAGTATTAGTATAGATGAAAGTGTGACCAAGTCAAAATAGTATGGGTTTTTGTGAAAGAAATTTTGAAATTGCTGCTATGTAATAGTTGGTAATGTGTATATCATTTGATAACTGAACTTTATGATAATTTGATACATTATAGTGTTTTAATCGCACCATATTCAATAGTTAGTTATATAAATTCTAATTGTATATAATTTTTAAAAATTGTCAGTAAAAAACTCTGCTATACCATTTATCCATTAAATTTCTTATTTGAATCTTAGTTGATATAAGTTTTTCTGTAGCTTGTTCCTTTTGTTCCTGGTGATGTAACAATATAAGGGTTAAATAGAATTTCTTGAGTATACCTGGTGATCATTTGAAAACCTCTTCTCTTTAACTTTTAGACATCACAACAAAACGATTATAATGCCTAATTCATTCTATTTGTAAAATTTGTAAGCATGAATCCTAGATGGATGCAATTGTGTTTTCTTGTGGTGACACATCCAATATTGTCATAAGATCCTTTTCAAACTTTTTTTTTTATTTTTAGGAGTTGCATTTAAAAAGATATATCACAGTTTAGTGTTTTAAATTTATGCAGTAAAATATTTTTCATCATGCTTAATCAGTTTAAGGTGAAAAAGAAATGGTATTTTAAATAACTGTATTTTCTAGTTTAATGAAATTGAAAAGCCAAATTATAATTAACAATAAGTACTAATGTTATGCTTAGTGGTTCATGTACTAAACAACTTTTTTGAATTTTTTAATAAAAATTGTTGCCAAAAAAAAACAGTCATGTGATGATATTAACATTAAAAGTAAGGAAGGTGAATAATTCACCTGAAGTATTGTAAGTAAAATTCATCAGGTATATTCAAATGAGTTATTGGTGAATCATCATCTTATGCAATCATACCACCTTGCAATCCTTGAGCATACCATTTAAAAAGCTAAATGTTTTGTGTTTAAATCCCTTACTCATCCCTTAGCTATGATGTTGGCTCATTGGATCCAAGTGAATTTTGTTTTTAATAATTCATTCATCTTCATTGCTGCTAACAAAATTAACAATTTATAACCTGTAATTTAAGTGTTTAGATAGAATTTCTATACCCTTAATATTTTCTTCTTTAAAATTTGTGGTACAATTTATAATAGAAATGTTGTGATAGCACAGAAAAGAATGGTGCATGGTACAAATGCCTCTCCAAAAAAAATGTAATGAGCATAGGGTGTTTGTGGATATGACGTAATGTTTTTGAGCAAGTGACATTTTTTTGTTTGTTTTTATTACAGTGTTTTATCTCATTAATACATGATTTTCCATGCAATTATGTTTCTGCTGATGGAAATAAGTGATCGGTTAAGTAAGCCAATACCTCACTGCTTACTACTCATTAAATTACTGTACATTGTGTTTACTTATCGTAATTACATAAAATTATTAAAGTAAAAATAATGGTATAGAATTGTTTCTGTTAGTTGTCATTTCTATTTATATCCAAAGAGTTTGACAAGTGCTGTTTTTGACAATTTTAGTGGTATATGATGCAGAAAGTTAAAAGGACTAAGAGAAATTGTGGAGTTGTTTTTTAATGCATTTATGCTTAAGAGTGAAGTGTTAAAAATTTTTTATCTTAAAATTAGACTATGGTATTAATGATTAAATTTAGGAAAAAATTTCATTTATTTTATACATGAGAAGTAATACGTAAACCATCCAGATCCATGAATATTAAACTTTCTGAATGTTAGATTAACTTGAAATCATTTAAAGTTAAAAATTGTTGAAACAAATTTTTTATTTTACAACTGAAAACAAATTAAAGGCAAAAAATACATTTTTTAATACTAAATTCAAAAAGAAACCTCACTTTATGCTTAAAAATAATATAAATATGAGAATGTTATAATTGATAAATCATCACAATGTGGCAACACATGTCTTTGTAGGATTATTGTTAACTGAAAACTAGTTATGTAAAGCAACAAAAGAAGAAAAATGTTTGTGGCCTTCACTGCAGTTGTATAAGCTCTGAAAAGGGGAATTCTGCCAATTCAACTAAAGTTGAATAAAAGAGTGAAAAGGTTTACAGAATTATAATCAATAAGAATGTTAAAATAGGACCTCTTGTCAAGAGACATTGTACTATGCTAAACAACATTATTAAACATTACCTTTGTCAGAAAGGTTTTTATAAATTCCTATAGTAAAGTGCCTGTAGTAGTCAAGTGCATTCTCTCATTTGCCAGACTATAGTCACTTAAGTTAGAACATAATAATTTTTGAATAAACCTTTCTAAAAAACATGCAGTACATATAAAATTAAATAATTATAGTTCCTTTCTACATTGGTGTATGAAAACAGTAAACATGACATTATATTCATGGAAAACAAACATAGTATTTGCTGCCTTTATATACTATTTACAGCCTTAAGAAATAAAATGTTTTAGAATTTTCATATTAATAAACCATTTTACTACAAAAACTCAATTGTATAAGGCTATTTTTAAAGGAAGATTCATATTACAAATCTAGTTCAGTTACAGCCTGGTTAATCAGTTCTTGGGACACTTCAAGTATGTTTTGTTTCCACTGGTCTGACAATTTCAGAACAAATTTAAACGCACATTCAACACATGCTCAAAATTCAGTTAGAATTGACCGAGCCGCATAGAAACCTAAATTCAGTTCATCAGTCATCTTCAATTGTAAGTCTACAGTCAGCACACACTAAATTATGACCTTTCACAATGTTTTTATTGGTTTTTGAAGTGAAAGGCTGGCTGGCTGGACTGGACCATCTTCATATGATGTACAGCCATCTTTGAATCTGTTGAACCAGATAAAACATTTGAATGGCTCAGGTATTTATCCCCGGATATGTCATTAAGTGTTAACTCTTCGTTTTAATCTCTGAGAACTGAAAACATGTTTTTACTCACCAGGATGCCATTCTTGTAAATCTTCAAGGACAAAATAAACTTCTTGGTGATCTTTTAAGGACAAAATAAACTTTTTCAACCATGAGAGCAAACTCTAACCCTTTCTAATGAGGAGAGGCAGCACTTGTCTTTAAAACATCCCAATCACACTCTGTATTATTGATTTTCAACATTTACATATACATGTATATAAGTTATACATACATACATTACTGATGAATTTTCACCAAAAAAATTGAAATGCATTGTTGAAAAATCAAAATGTAATTAACATATTGTAAAAGTGTATTAACAAATATTGTGCCAAAAAGGTTGTGTATTCATAGAAAACAGCTGCACCTGAATGAATGAACTATTTTTCATTGAGGTTTGACTGAGATTTAAATAACTCTGTTACTTTATAAATAATAAAGATTAAATTATAAATGTGGTGTATATTGCAGCATCCTTTTCTGTGCAGTGACATTTGAGTATCCCAACTAAATTTTTATGGACAGCTGCAGGTTCTCATGATTTAAATTTCTAAAAGAGGAAATTTTATTTACTTATTTATGATAAATTGTGAGTTAACTCAGAATTTTTTAGTTATCTTATCCAGTAGAAACTTTTTTTGTACTGTGATTTCTTTTAGATATGCTAAGTAATCTTTTAGATATCGTTTTATAGTAAGCACTGTATATGTACTCAACGTATAAAGTTGTCAATAAAGAAGTACATTTTGTTGTGATCTGTTATATATCTGACCATCACCTTGATTTGTGTATTTTAATATTTGTATATGATTATGAAAAACATAACTTAATGTAACTTTTAGAGAATAAAGTATCATAAACAGCAGTTGAATACTTAAGAACATCTGCTAATTTCTTCACTTGAAATATTCACCAGACAGACTGATCATTAAAAAATCATATTTTTAATGGTAATTTCAAGGTACTTTTGTTGAGAACAAAGATTTGTAAATAAATCTAAATTAATAGACCCAAAAATTTTAATTACTTTTAAATGATCAATTGAACTTTAATAGTTCACTATCATTAAACTTACTAGCTGCAGGGTGTGCCTACAACATGCTCAGACAGCTAGGCCCTCCGGGTGGGTTGCCCTGGCAGGCAGCATCCTGGAATGGGGTTATTTATTAGGTGTCCAAAATCTTGTATTAAATTTTTTTTTAAATGATGAAAATTGATAAGTTAAATTAGAAATTGATACTAATGAATCTGGATTTTCCACTACTGAGTGGGGTTACACTTCGGTGCCTACTTTTTGGTTATAGTTCATTATTTTATGAAGAAAAACAATCATACAAATAAATACAAAATATGTAAAAAAAGATTTTAAAACACCTCTTAAACACACTAAAAGACAAAAAATAACTGTAGGATGGTATCTGAGAATGGATTTGACAAGCTTTGATGGTGAGGTAAGATTATGTGAAAGTCATAACTTCAAATTAAAAGTTTGATGTTTTTGCCGATTTTCACTTAATCATGTTTGCATTCCATTCATTAGGCCATTCATCATGCATAAGAAAAATTGGCAAAAACATCAAATTTTTAATTTGAAACTATGACTTTCACATAATCTTTCATATCACCATCAAAGCTTGTTGTCAAATCAATTCTGAAATATCGTCCTAAAATTTTTTTACATTTTAGTCTGTTTAATTTAAGAATGATCTTCATAAGTTTATACAACTCAAACCTAAAATTTTTTTACATTTTAGTCTGTTTAATTTAAGAATGATCTTCATAAGTTTATACAACTCAAACCTGTGCGCTAGCGCAGCTGTATTTATTTAACGAAGGATTGGATCAGTACGTTTTACAATGGGCAAGTGCAATCAAAACATAGGGCTAAACGATAAAATTAACAGATAGATCCAGTTGATCAAGAGTGTTTTACCCATTGTGTTAAACAGCTAGCGCTCGACCTGCTGATACATATGCCGTTTGAATTATAAAAATTGTAATAGTGGTTACCAAGATGTTACGTTGTCACCCATCACATCACCTTCCCAATTTCCAAATGGCATCGCAGGGGCACTTAAAAATATTATCATCTGACTGGTACCTCTGGGAGTGGATGGGATATTTTGTTGGGTGGTTGAGAAAAGTTTTCAGAGCACTAGGACAGACCATTTTTGAGATTTGCCATTTTCATCCGAAAATTCGGATCTGGTTAAAAAATACTGAATTTCCACACACACAAACGGTATATCGATACATGATATAATAACAAGAATACAGCTGACCACCACGAGATATGTACTAACAAATCGGGATTTTCCACTAGTGATCGGTACATTCTGGTGCCAAGCTAAGGGGGTTGCACATGCGCACACACACACACACACACAAAAAATGCCGTTTAATAGGGTAGGATAAATATGGGATGGTTTCATATCTTATTGTGAGTACTGCCACCCCCATTTTTTCTTTATTCACAAAAGTATTATTAACTTTATATGTGTACCTCCCTATTGTTGCTCTTATCTTTATGCATTTTATATTTTTTTGGTTTCATGTAACATCTGAGGAAGGTACTGTGTGCTGAAACATCTGTCATTTTTCAAGTAAATTTTGTGAAAATCAAAAAACATTTTGTTTTCATTTTCTTTTTAAGTTAACAAGTACTCATTTGGTATTTAGCCAGACTATCAAACAAGTCCATTCAGAGAAAACTAGTGGTAGAGATTAACTACTGAGAAAATGCTTAGTAACTTCTGACAGTTTTCTTTGTTTTATTGTTTTTGCAATATTTGCTTTGAGAGAAGAGCCATGTTACACCGGTTTAGAGAATGGAGTGGCAAAGTGTAAAATTCATGTGTTTAGCTTAACTTATTTCCTGCTTTACTAAAATTAGTATATTTACTTACAGTATGTTTATATTTTACAGATTTTTATATTAAAATAAGAAAATTTCTGAACTTGAGTTTTGTGTAAAATTCTTTGTCTGGTGAACTAAATTTAATCTGTTTTCTTTTAATAGCATTTGGTATTTAATATTGTTGTAATGCCTAAAGCATTTATTTCTTTTTAATTTTGTATTTTATATGTTTCAGCATATTTTATATGAACTCTCTCTTTTGTATTTTAATGCCCTAATAGTATATTAACTGTTCAATAACAATGCACCATAATTTTTTCATGTAAAGAAAAAATTGTTTACCATATAAAAAAAGAATATGAGGCGTTTATTTGTTAAAATATCTCATGATTAAGTATAAAGTATTGATTTAAGGCTAGAATCAAAGAACAAAAAGTGGCGCTCAGGGCTGTAGATTGATTCCCTATTTTTCCACTGTCTGTGCTACTAGCAAATATGGTGACTCCTAAACAGAAAGCCTTTTGTGTTTTGCACTTTGCTGTTTGTGAATCTATCAGGTGTTCTGTAAAGATTTTAATTTTGAACCTCCAATTGGCAACATTCATCGAAGGCATAAGTTTGCAGTAACTGGATGTCTGTATAAAGGAAGAATACAGGATGACAGAGGGTGTATGAAAAAAATATTGGACATGTCAGGAAATTTTTCCTTCATAGTCTTAATCTGTTAGGAAGGCCAGCTATGAACTTACTGATGACAGTATGCAATGTTTTAAGGAGACACTTACATATGTATCAATCCCAGTAAAAGCTATTGCTGGCTTTGAAACCTTTTTTCTGTGCATGCAAATTTCACAATTGAAATGCTGCAGCCTGATTTTCTTAATTATATTGTATTTAGTGACAGGTCAACATTTCAAGTTGGTAGAAAAATTAACTCAATGTCTGTGCTAGAGGTAAGAAAATCCCATAAACTCCTATAATGTGAAAGGGACTCTCCAGAATTAATGTTTTCTGTGCAATATCCTGACGGTCAGTTTACAAGCCGTTCTTCTCTGAAGTAAATGTAACAGGAGTTGCTTATTTGTGGTTATTGGCGCATGGTTGTTTCCTCTACTGCAACATGTATTAGAGAATTTTACTTGTCCACTAGATGGTGTAGCCTTTCACTGGCAGTACTCTGTACATAATTGATTGAGTGCTTTCCCCAACTGCAGGATTGGTCGACATAGATCCAATGAGAGCTTTTTGCGGTAGCCTCCAAAGTCACCTGATCAAATCCCATGTAATTTTTCCTGTAGTTTTAAAGTATTTGTGTATGTCTCTGCTACCTACTGATCCATCATCTGATTTGAGGCCTACATGTTTTCTCCTATTTAGAATACCATGTTCATGAAAAGGTGTGAGTTAAAATAGAAGACTTGGGTGCTTTCCTATATAAATTCCTTACCTGTAAAGTCATGATGTATACTGCCACTACAATATAATATTTTTGACATTATAGTGAGCTCTAGGTATCTGCATGATCCCTTAGTGGCATACTATTTGAGCAGGGTAAAATAATTTATTATCATCTATATGTCCTCTCTTGTTGACCCCTGACATTGAAGCTCAACAGTAGATTTTGGTGCTAGCTTTGTTGGATTTCTTATTTCATACGTGGAAAATTGGTGTGAGAGTTGTTTATAAAATTGTTTTGGTTAGTGGCATTTTTTTGAATGTATAAAAAAATTAGTACATCATTGAATCTGCATATCCTCCACCTGTTTGGTTTATATACATGATTGTCTCAGGCTCATCCCATTTTCATGACATTCTCTATCCAGTATTATTTATTTTTCATGGTTAAAATGAAATGTTTTCTCATCACTTCATAGATAAACCAAATCCACATAGTTTCTTTCTTCATAAGCACCTCGGCCATTACTTACTATTCAGCCACAGATGTTCTTTCCTAATCTGTCCTCAGGTAGCCCACAGCTAGATGCACTGGCTTATCATAAGTTCTAACATCTCAGCATAGTTGATTTAAAAGATTTAAATCTAAACCACAAAGCAAGTGTAACAGGGAAGAAGGTATGTATTATAGGAAAAAGGGATTAGGTGATGATTTCAAGTTGATTTTATTGTTTAGCCCTGGGCCCGAACAAAATTTGAGGTGGTTTATGCGGTGTGGCTATTAAATAACAAGACTAATGCTGTAAAATATTTTATTCTAAATTTATACATATTTAGTTATTATCTCCTTAAATATACACCCCTCCTCTATCCTTAAAGTTCTCCAGGTGAATTTTCTGTTGTGGAATAGTGCTGTAAGTTCTTCTGTGAGCTCTTTCATGACATGTGCCGCTTTTTCTTTCATAGCTTCAGTCTGAAATCTTGTTTCTTTTAGTACAGATTTAACCTTTGGTAACAAATAAGTATGGTGCCAGGTCAGGTGAATAAGGCTTAACATTAGTTCTAACATGGGATGTTAGACTTGGGTAGAAGCATCTTGACAGACAATGAAGTGCGAGCTGGTACATTGCCCTGATGAAGAAACCGTGACTTTTTCTTCCACAATTTGGGTTGTTTTTTTTATTATTTCACGGAGTTGAGCAAGAATCTCAAGGTAGTATGTTGATTAATAGTTTGACCTTCAGGAACTCAGTGAAGGTACACAATCCTCTGAATATCGAAATAATCATGATTGCTTTGAATTTTGATTTGCTCATTCGAGCTTTTTTATAGCTCTCTGTGAAGTTGGGGCCTTCCAATGCTTGGATAGATTCATAGTTTCTGGATCGTAAGTGAAAAACCAACATTCATCACATGTTGTTATTTTCCTAGAAGTTTGGGTCATTCTCAATGGCATTCAAAGTGTCAGAACAAAATTTTTATGAGCTTTTTTTTGTTGAGAATTCTAGGCGCAATTTTCACACACTATTTGCATGTTAAAAATTATGTAAAATTTGCCTTACACTTTCTTAGTCACTCTTACAGTTTCAGCAATCGCATGAATAGTTAACCACCAACAGTCAAATTGGATCAGATTACCAATTTTTTTAAATAATTTTATCCATCTTTGATGTGGAAGGACAACCCAAATGAACATCTTTTTTTATAAAAGATAAGTTTCAGTAGCAGTTTTTACAAGTTTCATTTGAAATTTCACGACAATTCTTTGCTCTAATAAAACATTATCATTTTTTTCCCAAAACAAAAAAACAGATGTTATCTAAATGAAAGCCACGGCCAGACTAATATGACTACAGAAACTGGAGTGGCAACAATCGAAAAAGAAGGCTTCACGCTACACAGCTGTTGGTTATACAAATTTGGCATGCAATTCTTCTGTAGCAGCATTTGTCTTGTTATTTAATAACCACACCTTGTAGAACAAACATTTAATTTTCTGGTGGTTTTACATAAAATATCTATTGAATATGTGTGTTTATTTTTGTGGTTAATTTATATAGATTATTCCTTATGTGAAATGTTGATGGTTAAGTGGAAAGTGAAGGTCTCTCTTATTTTGATATTTTTAGTTATGTTTCAAGATTGTTCAATGTGCCATGTATGCATATATCAGTATTTAACTATGCGCGCGCACACACACACACACACACATATATATATAGCATAAAATATGTTAAATTATCTTAATTCATCAGTTATTGTTATTTTTCATTTGAATATTTAAGTTTGAGGTTTCTAATTTTAATCTGTACTTAAGTGGATAGTTAAAAGTAAAGTGAAGCCATGAAATTTGTATTTGAAAAAACATTACAATGTATCAGTACTGTTGCTAATGAATTTATTGTCTAATTGCAACAGATGTTAAATAAATAAAAAGCAATTTTTTTGTTTACATACCAATCATATGAAAGTGTAAGTATGCTCACTCGGCATAAAATAACTTATGCTGTTATTGTACATAAAAGATAAGCTCATCCCTACAAGAACAGAAATTTTGATGAAACCATATAACAAATACTATAAATTTTATGAAAAATGTTTATGAAACGCAATTATAAAACAACTATTTTGTTGAAAATTTTGTTATTGATTGGGTTTCTATATTTCACATGCCAGCAGATCCTCTGATAGTTGCTTTGACACTATATTAATGAATTTTGGAATATTATTTCATTAACAAAATAATATTCATACACTAATTGATCTTAAACATGTTTTAATTTCTTTCTGATTTAATTAATTTAAAGTTATTTTTGCTGTTACCTATTATAATCATGATATTTATTTTTACTATTCTTGTTTTTTCTATTTAATTTTTTGCTTTTAATTATGTCTGATTTGTTAAGCCTTTATTTTTTCAGTTAATAATTTGTACATAGAACATTTTATTAAATTTACTTAAATTAGATAAGGGTTTACATATTTGCAATAGATACAATACAGTATAAATTATGCTTATTTAAAATACAGTACATTTCAAGTAGTTATATGAAAATTTCATTTGTTACATGAAAATAAAAGACGTAGTAGTCAAATGCAAAATACTGCAAGTTTTAGTGTAATCTCAAAACCAAAAATGTAGTAAAAAATAATTCAGACTTCTAGTAAATTAAAATGTCCAAACATTTGTTAGTTATTGTAATAAATAAAAGTAATTTAATTGTGAATAATTATTTTATTAAAACAAAAATTAAAAAAGCTGAATGATGAAATCTAGTGGTTTTACTGGGAAAGAGATAACCAATGTAATTTAAAGAGATGATCAAATGATTTAGCTGCTAGATAGCGCATAATTTGCAATACCCACTTATTCAGTTTGTTTTGAACAAATAATTAAGACTTCTAAGACTGCCTAGACTGCTAAGTAACTATAAATATTTATTAATTTAAGAATAGATCAAATTTTTAGATGTACGTCGTCACTATTCATATTATTTACAATTTTTTTTTTAATAAGCATGTGTTAATATTTTGAGTGGGTATTTGTCATAACAATAATTACATTTATATTACTCACATTGGCCAGTTTTTAAATTTTACTTTAAATTAAGTCTTTCTGATGTACAATAATAAATAAAAAGAAATTAAATTTATGTTATAAAGATTTAATAAGCATTGTGTATAATCATGTAAAATTGTTTAAAAATTTTTTTTAAATTATTTACAACCTTGCAGTAGAAATTGTTTTACCTATTTGGCCTTCTGTTTTCAATTTTTCTAGTGTACTGTAATAAATCGCATTACCACAACCAAAGTTATTTTTGCCCTATAATTTTCTATTAGCTTTTAAATTAACTATTTCTGTTACTGATATGTTCTATAGGTCTGTTCAAAAAAATAACCAAACGTTTTTAATTACGCACCAATGGAGATATTTTGTGATGTGTGGTTGGTTATTCCGCATAACCTCCTGTAACCACATGTTCTTTGATTGTTGATATCTCATTTTGTTTGTTATTATTGTTTGAGTACATGTTTAAGTGTTAGTAGTGATTTTTGTAATGTATGATTTTTTGATAGTTGTATAACCTTTTTCTCAATGTTGTAGCCGAAAACCTAGCTTTCATCTTCTGTTTCAATCCTTTGGATGAATGTTTCATCATCATCGGCTTGTTCAAGGAGTTGCTGGCAATTGTCCACTTGATGTTCTTTCTGCTGTTCAGTCATCAAACAAGGAACAGACTTTGCTGCAACTAGATGCATGTTCAGTTTTTCAATCAACTTGTCATGGCATGATCCAATTGAGTTGTAACACTTTCTGCAAGTTCTCTGACAATCAATGATTTGCATGCACCAGATTGTTGATTTTCTGAACGTGTGTGTCGTCAGTTGAAATCTAAGGCCTTGGTCGAGGGTCTTCAACTGACTGACGACCACTTCTAAATCGTGAATCATCTCTGTAAGCTTGTTTCAAAACTTGAAAAGTTTCTGTGAAAGTTTTCCCCAGTTTTACGTAAAAATTTACGTTGTATCACTACTAACACTTAACACGTTGCACTCAAATAACAATAACAAAAAAACTAAATGAGATATCAAGAATCCAAGAACATGTAGTTTTACAGAAGAGGTTAGGCGGAACAC
Organism: Lycorma delicatula; assembly: GCF_047948215.1. Taxonomy (NCBI): domain Eukaryota; kingdom Metazoa; phylum Arthropoda; class Insecta; order Hemiptera; family Fulgoridae; genus Lycorma; species Lycorma delicatula. The sequence goes on along the minus strand of NC_134464.1, from coordinate 52,486,827 downwards.
AATGCTGTCAATCGCATGTCACTAAACATATCCGTTGGCGCATTATTAAAAAAATTGTTATTTTTTGAACAGACCTCGTATTTTACAAATATCAATGTATATGGGATACAACTACTTTCCACTTTTATTTCTGTGTGAATGGTTTGGTTAGTTCAAATAAACGAGCTGGATGATGGATAAGTTACCATGAAAGATTGAAATAAGAGAATGTCCGTATTCTCTGGTGAATGTAGACACATACCAAACATGTGAAAGACCAAAATATTTGCTTATATTATTACACATTTGGACCTTCACCTGTCGTATGTCAACAAACACGGACAAACTCTGGTGGGAATCATCCAACATCTAGACACTCGAACACTCTGCTGTTGCATTTTTTTATCCTATACCGTAATTTATAACTCTGTAGGGGTCATCCTAGTATCTACTCTTCAGCAGTGCTGTTAATGAAGGCCATGGAGAAAGAACACGTATGCTCAAAGAATTGAGTTTTTATAAAAATATTGCATATGAAATTGTAATGTTATATTTAAATTTATGTACACAATGTCAAATGAAACATTAATGCACCTAAAAAAGGTATTGTTGTGACACTATTGGTCAGTTCGGAGTTATTCAATATGCTAAGTCGATCTGATAGACCTGCAATTATACACGGATGGTGATTACAAGTTTATAATGGTATATCAAGACCATTTAATGAAGTTTGTTCAGTTATGACCTTTAAAAACAAAGATAGCTGAAGAAGTATTGTATATCACCTTAATCAAATATTTTTAACATTTGGCACCCCAGCTATATTTGCATTCATATAATGTTAGAGAATTCAGTAATACCGTCATATCCAAGATTTTTAGATAGTTCACTGAAAGTCTCATCGTAGTCAAACATAGGGCTTAGTTGAAAGGGCCAATCAGGATATACAGAATGCGTTAACTGCTTGCATGAAAGTCAGATGGCTTGCCCTTTTGTTAAATTTGCCAAGAAATACAACATATCACAAAGGAATACACCAAAGACATTGTGAAGCCCTGTTTGAAATTAAACCAAAAAGAGCCATAGGATTGTCCATCATCTCTGAAAATGTTATAAACGTTAAAAAGAAGATTTCCTTTTGCTCAAATTGTGATACTATATGAATAAAAGTCCCTGATGTCGACTGTGATTGTACAGATGTCTAAAACGTGGTTGTTGTTGGAATAGAAGACTGACTTTTATTGTCATACAAAATGGTATCCTCAAACAGCTTTATATCTGTATTTGTTTGTAATTTGTAAAGAGAAGTTACTTGTACTTTACATAGATGAAGATTTCTTCTCAGAAATGTTGCTGCCAGAAGAAGCTGCTATTAATTTGAGAAGGGGGGAGGGCAAGGCTATACACACACACTGTAATTGCAAAAAGTGTCCCACAACTAAATGCAGATGTAGGGACCGTTGTGCAATTTAAAAGTGTTATAACAGTTTAAGTTATTGCAATAAATAAGATTTTACAATGTTAATCACGTGAATTTTTTAAAATATTTTACATTAAAATTTTGTGTAAGTTTATTATTGATATTATTTTCTTTTCTGATTAAGGTAGTAAATTATGATTAATAATTAATTAATATTAAATTATGATTTTAAAAGTTGCATCTTTGTCTAACATAATAAAATTTTTTTTCTACTTTCACAATCAGTGCATGCTGAATGTTGATATTTGCCATGATGTAATGAGAAATTTTATTTAGCAAATGGTACATGTTGACATTCATCGAAGAATATTGACATTTGCAAGATATCGGTCCTTCATGAATTCTGAAACAAATTTCTTTTCAACACCAATACTCAAACAATCTACTTAAAAAAAAAAACATTGGTCTACCAAAAAAAAGGGGAAAAATCCCTTGCACCTATAACTTGAAAATTTGTTTTGTATGTTCCACACTTTATAAAAGGATACTACTGAAAAGGTTAAAATGACCATAAAAGGTCTCATCAGTATTTTGCAAATATCATCCTAGCAAAGATTTTTGTAAATCTATGAAAAAAAGTGCATAAATTCTTTGTTCAACATAATTTCATGACCAATTTGGTCATGTTTAAAAACATGACCAAATTTTTTAAATTTTGATTTTCTTTTTTTAATGAAAATTGAGAATGCGAATTACCTATTATGAATTTTGATGTAGTTTATTTGCATTCATTTTCTTAGTAAAATGAAATATATATAATATTTCTTGCATATCTCTATGTTAAGCATTAGGATGTACATAATTTTTAAGAATATCTGTGCTACTTTTTAAGAATGAATGTGTCTTGTCAGTTGTACATTTTAAATTAAAACTTTATTAAATGTAACTTGGAAAAACAGTCAGTATATTACTCCATTTTCTAAGGTGATAAACTCCTCTGCTTGCTTCAAGCAGGTGTTTCATTACATCACATTTTTTTCTTTTCTCTGTTTAGCTTATGGTAATTACCTTTCGGATAATAATTCAGAAGACGAATGAAGATGATATGTATATGAGTGTAAATGACTGTATAATTGTAGTCTTGTACAGTCTCAGTTTGACCATTCCTGAGATGTGTGGTTAATTGAAACCCAACCACCTAAGAACACCGGTATCCCACGGTTCTAGTATTTAAATCCATGTAAAAATAACTGACTTTACTGGTGATTACAACACCTAGAAGACAATAACTTGACAAATTCTTTTTCTTGTAAGAGGCTTGCTTATTTTTACACAACTGCCTAAAAAGAATTGTAATATTTAGGGTGTAGGCATATTTTTTCCACTAGCAGCTCAACAGCTGAACCGATTTAGATTTAGATCTATGACCCTGCATTGGAATCTTTACACATACCAGGAGTGCCATAGGATATACAAATTTTTTTGTGTGTGTAACTATAGTTTAAAAAATCTATAGAATTAGTTGTTTTTGAATAACTTGCATCTCAACACTTCATTCTGAACGTTTAGGAAAACTCGTATCTCATACGTGTGCAGTTATTGTTTCCCTAGTGTTATTACATGACTGTCCAAAAGGTATTTGTGTATGTATGTTTGGTCCACCATAGCAGGTCAATGGCAGAACCGATTGTCAGTCGCATGCTCTATAATTGTATCATATATTAGTAATTATGTTGTATTAAAGAACATTGTTTTTTTTCATATTTTTTTAATTTGTAATGTATGTCTCTAATTATGACATTCATTTTCCAAATTATGTATCATCTGTAAAATATAAGGTTCTACCAATTTGTTTACCAATTTTTATTGGTAGAGATTAAATTGTTATATTTGTTTATTTAAGCAGCAATGGTTTTTTATGCTATGAATGTAAATACAGTACTATGCTTTTGAATGAATTTAGGTTTTTTATTTTTTATGGGTTATATTCTTTTTCTTATTGTCATTGAAATAACAAAAATATTTTGAATTTCTGTTTTATTTACTATAAAAGTTGTTAAATATCTTGTAAATTATGTTTTAATGTATATATTTAACTGATCTTAACAGTAAATTATTGTTCATTCTACCATCTATTTACAGTTGAAAATTTTAAATGTAATCATTTTTTTAATTGAAGCAAACTTATCATTGTTATTATATTTGTATCTTTAATTCTTCAGATTTTAAAATTAATGTAAATGCATATCTTCCATCATTTAAAAACAATTAACTGTTTGCCTATTAAATAAATGTTTACAATATGTATATTACATTTTTTTTCTATTTCCTGTTTACTATAGCTATTCCTTTAATAATTCTCTTAGATTAATGTAAAACGAACTATAAAAAGCTATTATATTCAATTGATTTTAAAGGAGTATTGTGTCAGTATCAGAATTGTTTAAAATGTTTTCTTTTAATGCCTTTTTTACCTCTGTATTTATTTACATAAAAAAACAGTTCAGATTTTTTTTAATAAGGGATTATTTACATAAAAAACAGTTCAGATTTTTTTTGATAAGGGATGTTTAATAAAAACATCTTAGATAAAAAAAAATAAAAAAGGTGATGTTAGGTGTTCTGTGATCTAAACAAAAAACTCTTTTAAATTGTTCGTCCTGATTCATTATCCTTTCTTCTCAATAACTTATTTATCCTTATTCTTAATCCCTTTGTTTCCATTGTTTTCTCTATGTAGGTTTGAATGCTAGATTCTTTATGCTGAAATCTTGATTATGGATTCAGTTCATCATTGGTGTTATTTGATAAATCTCTGTGGTAGAGTAGAAGCGTTATTACAGCCATTCATCCAGGTTCAAATCCTGGTCAGGTCATTTTTCCACTACATTTCATTTCATTTCCCCCACAATCATTTTTACATCAAAAATGGTTCTCAACAACTGTTAAGTTTTGGATACTAGAATTATAAAAATTGTCTATGTTTAAGAAGAATTTTTTTGTTCCTGAACTTAATTATTTTCTATTAGAGTGCATAGCAATTCTTTGGCAGATTATAAATTTATGGATTGTTCTTTCCTGAAGTTGACAAATTAATTCAGAATATGTCTGAAATGCTTCTGTTGCTATCATAGAATTAACTTCCAATTTCAGAACTACATTATTAAATAACTGTTGAGTTACTTAACAGTTCACTTTCTAGATTTTCAAAAAATCAATATTGGGCATTTTTTACAAGATAAGACTTTAAATTTTAGGCCATCAAAAATGGAAAGAATTCTTTCAATTGCAGGTAATGAATTAAGGAACCTTGTGCTGCTATGAGATAATCCTTTTTTGTAATCTGTTTCCACAAATTCACAACACACTTTAAGTTTGTGAAAATGTTTATAACAATAAATTCTATATCCAGGGATAGAGAATTACATGCTGTTTGTACTGAATTGTGTGCGTGCAATGTGGGCTAAACACTCAATTCCAGGCCAGGAAATTGGTCCATCATGGCCAATCCAACCTTGAGGAAATTGTTCATGTAGGTTAACTAAGGTGTGGTGGTCTGCCATCTTGTTGGTATTAAAAGTTGGGTTGCCGATGTTCAATTTGCTTACTCCCATAACATGTCTAGATAACTAGCACTAGTAACCATTGGCTTGGCAAAGAAGAATGGTACATTTGCTTCATAAGCAGTCAATGTACACTAAACGTTAATTTTCAGGTTATATTGATATATGATGGGTTAAATAAAGTAATGAGACTGGATCACCTTCAAAATAGTTCCCTCGAGAAGCCACAAAATGCTTCAAACTGTTTTTTCACTCTTCATAGCAGTGTTGGAACCCAGAAACCGGAATATCCTTCAGATGGTTGGTTACATTTTTTATGTTTTCTAATGTTCCAAAATGGAGGTGTTTTAAAAGTCAGGAACAGGAAAAAGTCGCAGAGACTAAAGTCAGTTGAATAAGGTGGTTGAGGAACTACAGGAATGTTTTTCTTCGCCAAAAATTCATTAATTGAGAGTGCAGTGTGACAAGGTGCATTGTCATGTTGCAGCATCTAGTTGTCTTTGATGGCGGTTTCATGCTGGCAACTCTTTTCCGCAGTCTTTCAAGAATTTCTTGGTAAACATTGATTTACGGTCTGTCCTGTAGGCAAAAATTCCTTATAAACAATGTCATTACTATCAAAGAAACAAATTAGCATGGTTTTGATTTTTGATTTGCTCATTTACTTTTTTGGGACGTGGTGAGTTTGAAGTGTGCCACTCCTTGCTCTGGTGTTATGTTTCTGGGTATTACTCAGATATCCAAGATTCATCACCAGTAATAGCATTTTTTTGAAAATCAGGATCAGTTTCAATTCACCCTAGAAAATCGCAGCACACTTCCACCTTGTTTTTCTGTTCAATAGTGAGTTTTTTGGGACCAATTTTGCACAAACTTTTCTCATGTCCAATTCGTTGTCAAAATTTGATGGAATGTGTTGTGGTTCAAATTGTACTGTTCTGCAATCATTCTGACAGTTACTGCCAGTCGTACCATATCAAGTCTCTGATTCGCTCAACATTGTCATCACTTTTTGATGTTAATGGTCTTCCAGAGCATGGATCGTCTGCAAGTGATTCCTGGCCATCTGAAAATGCTTTAGACCACTTAATATTTTTTAATTAATAACCTAATTTTATTAGTAACTTCACATTGTTGCCACTTTGGCTGCTTACAGACCGCACGCGCACGTGTGTGTGTACACACTCACAGAGTAGATTAACAGTAATTACACATAAACACACACACATATGTTACTTAATGAAAAGTAACTGTATTAGGAAAGAAAATCATACCTCTGTATAATTGGTGAATATCTAATTATGTCCTTTACTCTTAAATCACTTCACTTACATAATTTGGCATTGATTCAACAAGTGTATTACACTTTTTTTTTTATTTCTTCCTGAAACCATATTACTTCATTGTTGAAAATATTTTTTGATTATTGCCCAAAGATTCTCAATTGGGTTTAAGATTTGGTACAACGTACCAAATCTTGTTGGAACACTCCATTGGGGATTTTTTTTGAAGTTATCAACCCTTTCCTTTAGGATATATCACTTTACAACATACCATCTACTGGAAGTAAAGAACAAGGTCTTCAAATTGGAGCAATCCTAAAACCTTTTTTCTGCGGATTCAACAGATTGTTGAGTGTGAGCCAGTGATGTTTGTTCATCAGATGCTTTTCTAACATATGGAAATTTTTGCCCCAGCACATAAAAATGTTTTCAGAAAACGTGAACATTTTTCCAGTCTTTTTTGGTCCAGTTAGCATGTGGATTGGCCCACAAGAGCCTTTTTTTACACATTGCTAGTATTAAAAGCTGCTTTTTATCTAGCCAACAGTTTCCATCCAGCTGCAACAGTTGTCACATGTAAATCTGTTTTTCTGGAGCAGATAATTTTGGATTAGTTTACCTTTCCTCACTAACAACAAACCTATCCTGTGCCAAGCAGTGTAACCACAACATAGTTAAATAAAACATTCTCTGTGTTCTGATTAATTTGCACCCTACTGTATATATTGCAATAGTAGTTTAAAGAATTACTGCCAAAAAAAAATTCAATGTAAGAATTAGTATTAAAAAAGTTAACTTTTAATTTATTAATTTACAATGACTGTTAAAAAATTTTTATCAATGACATTAATGCATTTTCAACTCGTTTACTCACATTTTTTGTCACTAATTTAATGATATCTTCATGTTCCTGGATGAGAGAAGCAGCATTTAAAACACAAGCGATCAGTTCATCACATGCATCTGTTATTTTCTTTCATACATACACATAAATGTGTGTATGGGCATGGATTTCATCCATCCATAAACAGTAATTTAATCTAAGGGAGTAAGGTTTGGTTATATAGGTGGCCAATTTACCAGCCCTTGACAACAAATCCATTTACCAGTAAATGTTTTGTTGAAGAATTGTCTTACTTCATTCATGGAATGCATTGGTACTCCTTAAAGTTAATAGTAAGTTTCAATTTCTCAACATGACATGTTATTCTAGTATGAAAAGGCCTATAAATAAGTTGTTGATTGTGCCACACCAAATGTTCTCTGAAAATCATTGCTGGAGATTAATGTTGCCCACCTAATTTTTCAAAGGTCTGCATTTATTGTACTAAAATAGCTGGTTCTAATTTTTATAAATTCATATCATTTTTCTGTTAATAAAAGTTAATTTCTTTTTCCATAGGCTTATTACATCATTTTCTCAAAATGAAATTCCCTACTAGTTTTGATAATAAAATTTATTAATTTATTAGTTATTTAACAGTAATTGTACCTCAAACCCCCAAAAAACATGTTTTCATCACCTAATTTTTTTTTGTATTAGGTTATATATCATGAAAATTACGGATGATAAGAGTTCTATGACCTGTTATTTGATTTTTGAAAACTCAAATAACAGCCTCATTTCACCAGAGAGCTAAAATCTAGGTTAAAGTTTTTATTCACTGTAACTCTGTAACAAAGCGTTTTCAGACATATAAACACTTTTCTTATTTAAAGCAAAATCAGTTACCAAATTGTTTCCCTTTCCTCCTAAATTACTCTATATTTTGAGGAAGATGAGATAGATTCACCAGACAGACTCAACCCAAGATCAGCTAAGTAAATTAAATCTGATCTGTTAAGCATTTTACCAATTGGTTAGTTAAATTGTGGTTGGTTGGTTGTTTAATGTTGAGATTATGGAAGTATATGAAATAGAGGAAAATTACTTGGCTCTGCTTTAATTCAGCGATAGTGTGTTTTGAAATATGTTCAGAAGTCACACAGGAAAAAGTGATCAGTAATGTATCTGATTCATTGTGTTTTACTGCATCATAAGTCAGTTCAATATAGTAGTGAATGAATAGTATAAAGAGATAATTATGAAAAAAATAAAGCTGATCTAATTTAAATAATGCCTAAGTTTTCATAAATTTTTGAAATATAGCCAACATGTTAACTAGTAAGGGATTCAAATTTAGTAAGAAAGATTTGGAATTAGTCTATAGGAAAGCATACAATATTATCAGAACAAATGAAAGCTTTTTTTTAGTATAACAAAAAAAAGAACACCAGAACTAGAAAAAACACATCAAATCACATCAGGGAGAACTATTACTATTTATTGATCTGTTTTTATCAAAACATGCCTTTCCCTCATGTTTTAAAAAATAAACTTATTTATTACAAGAAATTTACTCATATCTATAAAATTTAAAAATTTTATTTTATATTTAACAATCTGTGATAAGTGGTAATATTTAAATAATTGTTTCTTATGGCAGTTGTTTTTTTTTATTTACAGTTTTGACATGTTCTTCTTACTTTAATTCAGAAAATAATTATTTGTTTGGCATTTAACTAATTGCTGCACTTAGATTAATGAAGCTTATTCGCCTCCACATCCAGTTTAATCGATTTTCTATTTTATTACTGGAAGATTTTAATGAATTTCATGATTGATGTGTTTACTCACAGCATCCAGAGATTATTTTATCATATCCTAATTTTCATGATTTTGTGATACTGAACAAATAATGATTACATTTTATTTATATGAAAAATAGACTGAAACTTTATTATTGATGTTATTGAGAATTAATTCATTTAAAATTCCATTTATTTTGCTGGTTTTCTTTCACAGAAAATTAATCCAGATGTCAGAAGATTTTACCTAATTGCATGAATATTTAATGATGTGTTCAGAATTTTTATTTACCATAAACTTACTATCATCTGGAGGATAAAAGAGATTTTTTGTGAATAATTGCGTTGTTTTAAGTTAAAGCAGCAGTTGCATGGATAACTGATTTTGTAAAACTAATATTGTACATATCTAATAACTCATGATTAGTAATTATTAAGGCTGGTTAATATTTAATGAGTAAGCAAGCCTAAATAAACACCTGTTATATTGATGCATGCTCCAAGTAGAATTTTCAAATCCAGTTTCAAGGTTTCCATTTGTTTGCATTTGTCATCTAAAGAAAATTAATCGACGTTATTCTGTCTTATTAATATTATTTTTGATTTTATAGTTATAGTATATCTAAATATTTTAATGAGATGTGGTATAAAACTTATAAAACACGATTTTAATTATTTAAAATAACAAGTTTTTACTTTTTGGGTGCTACCTTTGGATATGAAACAATATGTTAGAAAATGAAAAGTGGAAGGAGATATCAACCCAAAAGGGACGATCTGTTTTTGGTAGTTTATCATGTTGCTTGAAATTCTTTCATCATTGTTAAATTTTGGCTTACTAACATAACAATATAAACTGATGTCATTCTGATTTCCAAAGCATTCTTTCACAAAAATTCAATGAACTTGCGTAAGGATATTTGGGGAAAATTAATTAAAAATATTTACTCCTTTTAAAAGTTTTTTATGAGCCCTTTTTTATATGGGTAAAAATTTTTGTAGGTCTGTTTTTAATCTCTAACTCAAAATTAAATATAAAAATGTATACTTTCCCACTTAGTGCTTTAGCAGAGCTATAATTTTAGAATGTAAAGTATTGTAATTGGTCCAATTTGGGCATATGTGGTTTTCACCAAATTTTTATGTTTGACACCTAAGGAACCCAAAAACTGGATGGAAATGTTCACATGTACTTGTGTGTTCGGTAGTTCAGTACATGTAGTTCTGGAGATATAAGGTGTGAAACACCAAACTACTTATTGATTTTGACCAAATAAATGCCATTAAATTTTTAACTAAAAGGTTAAGGGGGTGAGGCTGTGAAGCAAGTTCACCTTCCCAAAATGTGTTGAACAATTAAAAATATTTCCAAAGAAAAAATTTTTGCAATTGCGCACCCCCACCCCAAAAAGTGCTCTAAATAAACTATTGGGTATAGTGCATCATTAGTACACTTTTCACCACAATGAGCACTAATGTAGAACTGATGTACAGCTGCTGTAGTCGTTTATATTGTAATGTCACAGTGGCTGCCAGTACCTACCGCCACACCCACGCAAATGAAATGTGGTATGTGCATGTGCTTTAGTTAGAATCATTGAATTAAAAAATATCATATTTAAATAAAATGATAAATATTTTAAATTAAGTTGTGTGTGTAAGCCATGCACCAGAAAAGTCATGTTACAGGAAAATCCTACAACTGTGTTTTCAGTTTTTAAAATTATTTTTTTTTTAAGGATTAGTAATTTCACATAATTCTTATCAAAGACTGAATCTGAAATATATAAACATAAGTTTTGCCATGTTTGTGTAATTTAGAGCTGCTGTAAACATATATACAGCTATAAAAGATTAATTTTTTTTGTGTTTGATAAAAGTATCTTTAGCTTTTATGATTCAATTGTATTACATTAATTTGTTGTATTGTCTTTTTCTTATTTAATTTTATCACATTGTTAAAAAAGTATTAAAATTTATTTTTCATTGAGTTTATAGGAACTGATTGTGTTTTATGTACAAATTATATTATATCTAACTTTATAATTCTTATCTGCAGTTTATTTTCTTTTATTAGTATTTCCTGTAATTCGAGTTCTGTTATGTTATTTCAGATTAGTTTAGTTAATACTTTACAACTGTATTGTTATTGGTATTGCCCAACATTAATGATAAGTAATAGTCTATTTTATATGCATCTAATGTAATTGATTTGTGTGTTAAATTGATTTCTTGATAAAAAATTATAATCTTTCAATGATATTTATTTAGGAATTATTTGTATTTGTACAAAGGTATTATTATTTTTAACTCTTGGCATTATTGCTCTGAATTAAGATTTTTGGGGGATCATACCATTGTGGTTTGCTTTTAATTGGGTTTTGTATGAGAAACAAATTAATTTGTTGCCAGACAACAAACATTCTAATTCCTTAACAGTTTTTTTTTAAATTGACCTTGGATAATCTTTATTGCTACTTTTTTTATTACCTCATATTTTAGTTTTATTTTGATAGAGGAAGTATAAATTTATCATTCTTTTGTTGTGAAGTTGATCATATTGTGTGTGTCTAGTATTTACCACCAGCTGTATCATAGATTATTCAAAGAAATTTACCCCCTATATTAGGTTATTACAGTTTAGTCTAAAACTGTTGTGATATTTAAATTGTTCTCAACTGAAATTTTAAGAATATTAGTTACTTTGAAAACTTTGGTTAAGATGATTTATATTGTATTTAAAATTTAACTAAAAATATATTAAGTTAATTATTAACTTCAAATAACGTAATAAAAAATAAAAATTATTATTGAAAAAGTTTAAAAAATACTTTTTAAACATTTACCTTTAAAATTCATTTTTTTAAAAAGTAGTATTACTTTAATTTTTTAAAGAGTATGTTTATTGGTTCTGATTTTGTAATGTACATTTACAAGTAAATTTCCAGTCATACAATTTTATTTCCGTGTACTGTTGATTTAAAATGAATATAAAACCAATTCAAATCTATTTTGAACTTATATTTGTTTATTTTTTAGCTGCGGTGAATATTTCTGTAATTAATTACTAATATTTTCAAAACCTACAAAAATTTTTTTTTTTTTGTAATTGAGATTATGTAGAAAGAATATAACTATGTGTATATTTTACACGTATGTGTAAAATGTCCAAATATGTGGACGTAAATGTCCAAATATGGTATTGTACTTAATCCTGAGATGACAACTTTACAGTTTTGTTTCCACTTGTGACATATTACAAGAGAATTTTTAATTAAATTTATCTCAGTTTTTTTATATTTTTGTTCCCATAAAACTACTAAAATTAAAATTAGTAGTTTTATGTATTTGTATGGATTTGCTTTAAAAATTAAAGCCAGTATATAAGAAAAAGTTGTAGCAGGTTAATTTTTTCATAGCCAGTTTTGCAATCTAATGTACATCATAATATTTAAAAGAGGGTTGGTATCTGTAATTGGAAATCAGTCACTAGTTGCTATAAAGAATAAATAGGTAAATAGTGAAACAAAAAGTGCTATTGTTTGGCAGCAATTAATGTTAACTATGCAGTGAGGCATCATACCAAAGCAAGTGGACTATTGCTTAGTCCACTTGTGACTTAGTCCACTAATAGTCACTAATATAGTGACTATTACTTTGAGTGGGTTTCAAACAAGAGATATGAGGTTTTTATAGGCGGCAAGTCCATTTGTAAGTTTTTTTTTTTTTTGTGAAACCTCTATAGTTCTTTTAGCTTTGTGGAACATTTGTTTATAAGCTGAACCTATACAGATAGGTGAAAAAAGTGTTTTCTTTACAAAAATTTTATATGGATTCGAATACTAGATGGTGGATATCAGTATATTTTTGTAGTTGGGATTCAATTAACCATATATCTCAGGAATGGTTGACCTGAGTGTGTACAAGACCACCTCATCTACATGTGTCATTACATACAATCCTATCTCACTGAGCCATGAAGGGTTGCTTACTGTTCACTAGTTGAACAGATTGCAGCATACACATAGGAAAATAAAATAAATATTTAAATTGCTATAGTTCAAAACAAATAACAATATATGCAAAATGCTGTTGTTGCTTTAAGAATAAATAAACTATAAAGAAATGCAGAAATTATTTAGCATAAATTGCATGTAAATAGAAGATAAAAATAAATGTATGAGAATTTGATGTAACACTGAAAACAGTTGGTAGGTTAACAGGGATAATTTTCAAGGTCAGAGTTGGATTTTTAGAAATTATGTAATCTTTCTGTTTATAATTTAGAATTACATCTTGCTGTTAATTTTATCATGTTTTGTGAACATTTCTTATATGGTAATAAGACTGTGTAATTTTACATAACACTGTGTTTAGGTTCTATGAATACTTTATTATGTTTTAGTTTGTTATATATTTTTTTTTTAATTAGTTCTTATTTATGGTAAAGATTGTCCTTTATATGTTCCATACTGACCAGACTTGTTGAAAATTATTGGATAAGTTATAAATATCCGAGATAGATTAAAATTAAAATGCACCTTCAAAATCACAGCACAGAAAAATGTTGGTGATATTTATCACAATGACAAAAAGGAATTAAATTGCTTTTTTTTATAGATTTAACTTGTAAATCATATGTCCTTGATTATAGCAGTAGAATTTGGCCATTGACAACCCTTTTTTATATTTAACTTGCTTCTTAATTGTAAAAGGTTTTTCCACTAAGATAAAAATACTTTTTATTTGTTCCTAGGACAAAATAACATGGATACCAGTGTTAGTATTCTTTTGTGGTTGGGTTTCAATTAACCACACATCTCAGGAATGGTCAACCTGAGACTGTACAAGACCACTTCATTTACATTCATACATATCCTCTGAAGTAATATCTTACTGTCTGGAGGCTAAACAGAAAAAAAAAGACAAAAAATGTTAGCAGGCCTTACAATTAGTACTTTATTAAAGGAATGTCCTTGGAGTAGTAGTGGTAGTAATAGTTGTACATTACTAGATTTAAGTGAAATCATTGTTTGATTTAGCAGCCAACTATGATTTTATCTATTTAAGATACTTTTAAAACTATTTAAAAACTATTTCTTCCTCTGAGATTTCCAAAATTTAAAGATTATTGAAAATTTTAAGAATATAATTATTATGGAGTTAGTTTATTGTAAAAAATTATAACTTTCATAGAATTGAGTTACTGAAGAAAAAGAAAAATTAGTTTAATACTTTTTTTTAAATATTTGGTAATCTCTTGATTAAGCATCAGACGAATGTTATTTAAAAACTGTAAAATAAGTTTTAGAAACGTCGGGGGGGGGAAAAACCTAATGTTCTCTTTACTTTTAGGTCTTCTTTGAAGGTAATTCTTTATCCTGTTAAGGTGGTTTTTGTTAGTATTTTTTTTTTTTAATATCATTATTGGATAGGCTGGAATGGAAGTAAATATTGCTTAATTGTAAGTTTTGTAGCAATTGCAGTTTTTACATTCTCTAGAAATTTGTGTATTGAAGTACACTATAGCATTTATACATCCATCAGCCTTTGTTCATATGATTAGCTGATTGGTTACAGTTTTCTATATATCAATATATCTCTATTATAATAATAAACAGAATTATCAATTTCTGATAAATATTTATACATATTACATATTTGTCTCTGTGATAATAATCATCTTTATTAGTTGCTTCCAAAACCTTGATATAATTTTTGAAAGAAATTACAGATTAGCCATCACATAAAAGAAGCAAGAGTAGATTTCCTAATAGCCAAGCAGTCTGCTGAAGCACAGTTTGTGGGATATTGCTTCAATGTCCAGAGCGCACCAACTTTTTGTTAAAATGAAATATTTCCATTATTTTGAGATTACACATATACTAAACCTTGAAAAGAATTTATTCTGAAGAAAAAAAGTTTTCTTATTTTAGTTATTGCCAAGAAAATGAGAAGAGTATAATTTTTTTTGTTTTTGGTGCTTTTGATATATTCAATTGTGATCAATCCTGATCAGAGGCAATCTCTCTTGTTTATTGATTGTCCCCTTCCTTTTTTTCCTGTTTGTTTATACTTTATTTCTTGTGAGATTTGGGTAAGCCACATTGATAAGATTGGTAGCATCTTGCTGACATCTGGAATCTACCACAATAATCACTTCTTCACTAGATCGTCAAGACGTGGTAGCCCTTATGCTTATAAAACTGTCGGACAGTTAATATCCAGGAATAAAATAAAGCCATTCTAGTAGCAGAGTTAAACCAGTCAATAAAAGGGATGTACAGGCTGCAGTCTCATAATTTTTAATGTATTAAAAGGAAATTTTTTAAAGTTTTTTTTAAAAATAAATAATTTAATTCTATTTCAGAATAAATAAAAAATTATCTAATTAAGATCCTGAAATATGTAGGTGAAGAATAAGAATAAAAGATGTAACACCTCTGTATAACAAAATACTAACTTAATATTTTTTTTTAAATCTTGTTTTATATATACTCCAGGATTTCACGATCCCCAATGTTTAAAATATTTGTCTTTTTGAATGTAACTACAGAAAAATTATTAGGGATTTGAAAATAAATTTTTATTTTGAATTTGAAAATAGACTTATACTGTTAATAAATAAGTAAAAATGCATAAGAAGAGGTATAAGAAGTATCTAGTAGAAGTTGATAAAAAGTTTAATAGCAATGCAGATATAAAAATGTAGCATGTTTTCTCAGTTCACAAATTACTCCAAAGGAAAATGGCATTTTCATTTTTCAGAAACGGAAAGAAACTCGTGTCTAACTTGAGGAGGAAAAGTTGTGAAGTTGTTTTTTTATCTGCTTTTTCCAAATCACATAATATGTTTGCATATCAGAACACCAAGCCCATGTAATGAGATGCAGTTTATACTCAGCTCTACAAGTGTCCCTTTAATTCTGTTCACCTCAGGAATTGGTATTGTTACTCAGATAAAACAACCCCTTTGATTTAATTGTCCAAGATCTCAGAAAAACTTCAGATAGATAATGTAAAACAAATGGATAAAAAAATGTGTGACTTTAATAAAATAAAAAAAATCTGGAATCTACCACAATAACATGGAGAGAATGGTTGGGATAGAAACATGAACCAACACCATTATTGAACGAGAACAATGCGTAAATTGGTTGTTTCTTGTGGTTCCCTCTCCAAAAAAAATCCTGGTAATATCCGAATCCCTGCAAAAAAGTGGTAATTTGTACTTGACTATTAATTCTTAAAATGCAAATTTTTCATGTAATTGGTTCATGCATCAGTATTTCGTATAACCCTGTTATCATGGTCTTGTACATACCACTGTAAGAAACAAATGTTTTGCTTTGCCGCAGGCAATTTTTTTTCAGCACTGCATTCACATGTTTTTTTAAAAACATCACAGTCTAATAAAAATAAATATGCCTAATGTTTCTTACCTCATTTTATCTATACCTTGCTCAATTTAGAAGATATTAAAGTATTGAAAAGATAAAATTTCAACCATATAACATTGTTTTTAAAGTTGAAATAGCAGTCATTGCAGTAAGATTACTTTAATCACCGTAAACAAATTATAATGATAGTAAAAACAACAGTAATAATAATTAGTTATATATGACTAATAATAATATACTAATAAATATATTACTAATCATATACATATATAATAGGAATAATTTCATAGTTAATTTGTAGTAATTAAAATGCAATCTTATTGCATTAACTACTATAAAGACAGTAAATAGTTATTAATTAGTTTATAGTGATTAAATTATCTTATTACCGTGATTAACTTAATTTTATATAGTTGAGATTTATTTCTTTGCAGCATTTTAATTATTACTTGAGAGGTTGAGCAGGGTATATTGATAAAATTAGGTAAGAAATATATTAGGCATGTTTTTAAAACATAGAAGATATATATAATTTTTATTTTATTTTATTAATTGATGTTTGTCTCCTTGGGCCACAACAAATAGTGTCACTTAATAGAATTTCTTCTTTTTTCTTTCCAGTACTTTTCATTTTGCATCGTGTTTTCACATTTGCTAGGTCAATTCTCTTCTTGTTCCCTTATTTTGGAATCCTTCACAATTTTTGAGTTTATCTGAACGTGTCTCTAGCTGTGACTTTGTTTCTATTAATGCTTCTCTTAGATTTTCTTTGGTCTGTTTGAACCACTTGGTAATTGTACTCCTGTTGTTTCTATAGGAATTTCTATAGATTTTCTGGATTAATTAGGTTTCGGTCATTTTCATCAGATGTCTTAAGAAGGGAAATCAAAGTCCAATTCCATCTGATAGTTGATTTATAAATAAAATAATAAACCAACTAATAGTTAAATGAGAGTTAAACGAAATAGCTGGTTTAATTAATTTATAAATGCTGTGTCTGTAATTTCATGATAAAATTTGTAAAACAAACAACTAAAAAAAAGAAGCAGATGCATCTTCAAATCAGAGTTTTGAATGCTCCTCTGTGAAATTTCAATTTGAAAAACTTATGTTTTCAAACTTAAAATTTTTAAAACATTTACAGTCTGAATTTTGTAGTCACATGCTTATTATAATTTTGTTTTGTAATTGTTTTTTCTCTTTTATTCGGACTTTTAATCCCACCAAAATAATGTAATTTTATCTTATCCTCTGTTGTTCTTTATATTCGCTTTGCTTACTGCTACTTAACAAAAATGTTTCTACATTTATATGGTGTTGGGGCTGGTAATAATTATATTCTGTTAATTTTTCCATTTAATTTAAGAATTGACCCTTCAGTTTCCAGGATAATTTTAAAGTGTTGTATTAAACCGCAACAGAATTATAATCAATAAAACAAAAATTAATTTTTAAACAAATAAATTTGTTTATAAAGTTTAATAAAGAATAATAGCAATTATTGTTAAAATAAATTTATTAAATCTTGTAACAATTTTACTTTAATCATTTTTTAGGTTTTTTATTGGAAAGATTGTAAAGCTGTACTGCAGTATTTTCTTCAGCTAGAGGAAAACCTACAGAAAGTGAGTTGTAATTTTTTTTCTAACATTATATACATATCCCTTTGTTGTAAACAACATAAAATTATTTGTATGTTTGTACATACATTATTAGTATTTCAGAGAATTCATTCTACAGTACACTATGGTATAGTTGTTTTATTTGTATGAATTGTTTACTAAATTCATCAGTTAAATGCAATTAATAAAAATGTCTTTATTTAACACTTTACAAATAGTGTATGTAAAAAGAGAAGTGTGATAACAATTATAAGGTAGTTGTAAAAATGTTAAAAATAAATTGTGTAATAAAAGCTATTAATATACTAATAAAATTAAAAATTAAAATAAATTTTTAGCTTATAAAAGAACAACCAATATATAATATAAATTGGTTTTTTTCATTATCTCTCAAATTTATCACAGACAGTAAAATTTATATGTGGTTAATTAATTAGCCATAATATTTATTCTTTATTGTTAATTTTTTTATGCCCTGATATTGTTTTGCTGTAATCCTTTATATTTAATTTAAATATGAGGCTGACTTTTATGAAATGTCAGTTTTGATATAAAAACTAAAGTGAGCGGCTTAGAAGAAATTTACTAACTTAGATTTTTGTAACATTTTTCTACTTGAGTCAAAATTGATAACACACTTTTCATATAATTTCATTAGCTTTATTATTCTATCATCAGAAAATGTTTCTGCCAATGGTTTTACAGATAATTACTTTATACTTTGTGACAAACTGCTTTAATGGGTTATAATCACTACGTGTGAGGATGGGACTGTACAAGATTGTAGCTTGATGATTTCAAGTTGATTGATTCTTCAACCATTTTTGTTGTATGTGTGGTCAAGCATTGTTGTGCAGAAACAAAATCTTATTTTAAGAGTTTCTCAGTTATCACAATTTACAGTTTTCCATGATTTTAGCTGAATTGAAGAAACTGAATTTAATAAAAAATATGTGGTTGAATTTTTCATTTATCGACTATAAACTATAATCTGAAGGATTGATTGTTTTTTGGTACAGAAATTGCTTATGCAAGACAGTTGTCATGATTAGGTGTTAGTACTTTTTCATTTACATTTGGACACTAGATTAATGCATGGATTCTAGTTTCATTGAATGTGCTCTTTATAACTCCTGCATATAAGTTTCACACACTTCTCGACTGTAACATAGCATTGTGTTAATATTTATGATGTTAATGTTTATTTTTTTTTTGTTAATTGATTTTTATTGTTTATTTTTTTTCTGGAACCTTTTACCCTCTTATAGCAATTAATTGTAACTTCCAAATACATAGGTTTGTATGCATACACAACATTTTAAATAAATAATTTAGGAATAACTATAAAGTGAATGCATGTGTATTTTATATATGTTAGTATACCTTAAGTGGGATTTTTACAATTGCTGTTAGTTTTTTCTGGTGTGTGTGTGTGTATGTATATATATATATATATATATATATGTGTGTGTGTGTGTGTGTGTGTGTGTGTGTGTGTGTGTGTGTGTGTGTGTGTGTGTGTGTGTGTGTGTGTGTGTGTGTGTGTGTGTGTGTGTGTGTGTGTAGAGTCTTATCAACCACTTGTTTCTAATTTTCTTTTTTATCTTATGGCCACAAGTTTATAATATGACATTTTAAAAACAATAAGAGTACAGTATAGCTTGTCCAAGCCGAATTGGCACAGATCTGATGAACAGCATAGCTGTATGTCATGCTGCCTAATGAGTACGGGTTTATAATTCTACTTGATAAGATAACATGTATATGGTATGACTATTGTTTATTCCAATCAATGAACAAATTCACATCTTATATTTGTTACGTCAAGCACAAGATTGATGTCTACTGTTCATGCTACACTCTTCGCCCTTTGTTCTGGGAGTGGTGAACAACCTAAGAGCCTCCTGATTCATTCAGAGACTAACTTGTTTTTGTAAATGATTCCATTCTAATTTATACTGTATTTGCAGTTAAAACTTGTCCAGTTAATTGTGTGTATCCAAAGAATAGAAGGTTATCATTCGATTATAGTGTTCTTTGAGCTTCAATTTTTGAAAGTAGTTGTCTAAGTGGAAAGATCGGTTCAGTAGATTTTGCATGCAGTTATTTGAAACAAATAAAACTACATTCTCTTTATATAGTTGATGACATTGCTTGTTATTGTAACAAGTGTTTTCAGCCTGGGTGTCATTATAATCTTGTAGATTAGGATAAACACTTGTAGAACAGTTCTTTATAGCTATAATTAACAAGTAAGCATAGGATGAAAATCTGTAATGAACTTCAAATAAAAATGGATGAACCCATAATGAACATTAAATTGAACCCATAACGTTGCCACTGCATAATCAGTAGGTTACATTAGAATTAAATTTATGAATGATACGAATAAATTAAATAAGAAAAACATAAAACATAATTTAAATGTTGCATTTATTTGCCTTATTGTTACAAAAGATGTTCAAAATGACCATCGACAGACTTTTGTGCTCAACTGATCATATTGAGAGTTGTCCGAGGCAAGACATTGTTGTCAATTGTGTTGATTTCTTGTTGAATGTTGACCTTCATTCAGTTCATCAATATTGTGGGAATTAGATGCATAAACTTTTTCCTTTAAGTAGCCCAAAGGAAAAAATCGCAACTTTGTTTTTGGTGGGTCTGTCTGTCCACCAACAATGTTTTCGAGAAGCCAATTGCAATAATCAAGTCATTTCAGTTTGTCTCCTTCAGTTATTGCACAGTTGTAATGCGGTATGGTTTCAATTTTAATTCATGAAGAATTTTATGACTAGATGTGTAATTTAATACCAGATTGTTGGGATAACTTGCATGTGATTTTTTTGGACTGGCAGTAATTCTCCTTTCAATATCGTTGGCAATGGCCTATGGAGTCCATTTCATTTTGCATTTGAAACCGAACCTGTTGTATACCATTCTTCTACTAAATTGTGTATGGTACTCTTCACTGGGATACAGACATTTGGAAATTTTCTATGAATACTTGACGTGATTCTTTAAACAATCCAGAATGAATGTAGGCCTGAACTATAGCTATCCTCTCGTAGATTGAATAAGGCATTTTACACAAACATAACTGCAACTCACATTATTGCACTGCAACAAAATGTTTACATTTTGACAAACTGCAGCAACAATCAGTACTAAGATAGACCTCCACTGTTCGCGCTAGTTGTGTTGTGAGTCTTTCATAAATAGTGTTGGGTAGCAGTTTCATTATGGGTTGAGTTTTATGTTGCTCACCCTGTGCATATCAAATAGCAGAAATTAAAAACAGAATATATGATGGTTCATTTTGTATGTAAATGTGTAGGGGGCTCTCTCATACAAACTTGTATACGATAAAGTATACAAGTATACAATAAATACTCAAAAAATAAGTATACACATTCAGTATGTTAGATCATAAAGCTTGTTGTATATGTCTAAAGATGAAGTGTTAAATTTTGGAAATTTATAAAAATGGGTAGCAACCATCATTATCATTTTATGATATAACATTATTTCTATCAAATTCTTAAAATTAAGTACTAATAAAAAAAAAGTAATGTAAATGCTTTCAGTTTTTAGAAGAATTCCTAATTATTTTTTTGCTTAAGATCTAATAAATGCTTTCCTGATGAGCATTGAAGTTATCAGTGATGAGCAAACTTGTTCGGCATACATCAGTTCAAACATACTTGTGGCCGCCATGTGTTGCGAATAAGCACCATAACTAATCCAAAAAGAGTATTCATTTTATAACCAAAACAGATATTCACTTGACATCAGTATAGTTGCAAGTCAGCTTTTTTTCATCAGTAAAGTGTACCATGATTATTTACACTAAAATTAAAGAAATAACTTATTCCTGTCATTCTTTTTATTTATTCATAAATTTGTTAGTGCCAGACCTGATTTGAATAAACTGGTTTTTAGTACAGGTTTTATATTAACAGGGTTTAAGTTGAAGTTTGAGAAGCATTAGTTTGATTTTATTTTATTCTACATTATATCGTAATATGCATTTCATATTAGAATGTTTCTATTTAAAAGTATATAATTTCCTGTTTTATTTTCAGATGCTGATGACTGTGTTGTACAAATTTATTTCTGAAATTCAGTTATGATGAAACGAACTGCTGTTTAGTGCAATTAATTTTTAATTAACTAATTTAGTTGAAGAAGTTTGTAAAGAAGATTTTTTCAACTATGTCCTCCCCAAGTGTTGGTAAAAGACGTATGGACACGGATGTGATTAAGTTAATCGAAAGTAAACATGAAGTGACTATTATAAGTGGTATTAATGAATTTTATGTTAAGTTTTATGGTCCACGTGGTACACCATATGAAGGCGGCATTTGGAAAGTTCGTGTATATCTTCCAGAACATTATCCGTTTAAGTCTCCGTCCATCGGTTTTATGAATAAAGTATATCATCCAAATATTGATGAAGTATCTGGTACTGTCTGTCTTGATGTAATCAATCAAGCTTGGACAGCTCTGTATGATTTATCAAATATATTTGATTCATTTTTACCTCAATTATTGACTTATCCGAATCCAATCGATCCATTAAACGGAGATGCTGCTGCTATGTACCTACATAAACCTGATGAATATAAGAAAAAGGTAGTCGAATATGTTAATAAATATGCTACGGAAGAAGTACTTTGGAAACAAACACCACAACCTGTATCCTCGGACAGCGAATCATCTATGTCTGAATTTAGCGAAGACGAAGCTGAAGGTATGGAATTATAACATTACATATATAAAACGGTTATTATTAACGAGCACAAAGAATTAACAACAAAATAAATTTTTTTAAATCTAAAGTGGGAACATTTATAATGTTGTGGTATGGTTATTATTATTATTATTATTAACATATAATTGAGATGATTACATGTATGATAGTAATGGTGTGCAGAAAAGAGACGTTTCATTATGTATAGATAATATTAACAATTATATAAATGTGTAGCGGACCATTTTTATTGTAATTTAATTGATTTAATTAATTGTATGTTATTATTATAATGATTATATTATATAATTATGATAATTGGTGTTAGAACCATTTATTAAGTATATTATTCGTTTTAATAATAAATATTTTATAATTATTATTGTTTAATTTTAAGAAGAGAAATATTTAAGTGAACATACATATATATTTAAAAGTAATTGAGTATAAGTTTTTCTTTATTGTTCAGAGAAATATTTTAACACGTTGACTGTGAATTGTAATTACTAAATTATGTATTCCTAGAATTCTGTGAATTTTTCACATTCTTCCTGTTGTAGTATCATTTAATTGAGTCTTGTAGTAAATAGTTCATACCAGTTTTTTCAAGTGAATATCAAGAGGAAACATTGTTGCCAGATTTTGCAGCTTGTAGTCAGTTAGAATTAAACATGGATAGAGCTGTCCAGAAACATACATGCAAAGTTTAAAAATGATGGAAATCCTGCAATATACTTTTTTTATTACTCATATCATGTTGAGTCCTCTAAGAAGAGTTGTGGATGCATTACTATTGATAGAATTTTTCCTTTAAATCATCAGTTCGCATGAATTGCAATTGTACTTCTACTAATTATTTTGTTACCTTTATGTTTTTTTATCCATAAAAATAAATAAAATAGATTTACATAAATACATTTCAATAAAATAGATTTGCCACATTGTAGGGGATTTGTGTAAACAACATTCATTAGAAGCCTTTTTTTTTTTTATTTAAAAATTATACACCAATGACCATGATGCATGTAATGAAATTATACATCGATGACCTTTTCTTGCTTTAATGTAAGAAATAAACCCATTTATTTTTTTTTATTTTAATGCACTTGTGAAGTTGGTGGTAAATAAAATAAAATATTATAAAAGATTCTGGGTGGTTTAGCTTTTATTCTACGTAACATTTAAATATGAAACTAGGGTTGTGTAATGCAGTCAACGTGTTAGTAAGTATATATTACAAATACTAATTATAAATGTATATGATTTATAATTATAATTACTGTACATGTTAATTGTAATTAACTAATAAAAGTAATATCATGTGATAAAGTGAAAGTCTTCATCAGTGAGTTCATTTTTACATTAAATCTGAATATTATTATAGAATTATGTATTATCTGGTTATAAAATCGAATTTCTTTTTATTATTTTCTTCTGTACTTGCTTATTTTCTTGTTCACCTGTATTAGTAATAATAATAATAATAATAATAAAATAAATTTTGAGCCAGTCAAATCTTTATTAAACAAATTGAGGCATATTCATAAAATAAGGGCCATTTGGTCATTAAAGAAATTATCTCGTGAGAAAAGGTTTTTACTTAGTTTTAGATTACTACATATCTACTTCACTTTTCTGCATAATCACCATTTAGTTCTAACAATTTTCATAATGCTGCACCACTTTCTTTAACTCCTCTGAAAAGAAGTTTGCTGCCTGGGAATTGAACCAGTTTATAACAGCAGCCTTGAATTCCTCATTTTCAAACCATTGTCCACCAAGCCACTTTTTGTAAATGCAAGAAGAGGAAGTAGTAGTCGCTAGGAGCAAGGTCAGGACTGTATGGAGGGTAGTCAAAAAGTTCCCAACCAAAATCTTGAATCTTGGTTAAGGCAGCAGTGTGAGGACATGTTGTTATGATGGAGGATTACACCAGATGACACTCCCATGTCGTCAATTTTGGATCGCACGTCTCAGTTTGGTGAGCATTTCGCAGTACATGTCCACGTGTACTGCGAAATGGTCACGTGATGATCCACGTTCCATGAAATCAACCAAAATGATGCACTTTTCATCCCAACAAAACGGTAGCCAATATTTTTTTACTCTAGTACGAAGATTGCTTAAACTTTTTCAGTTTTGGAGAACTTGAATGGTGCCACTGCATTGACTATTTTGATTCTGTGATTGTGTAGGATATCCACGTCTTGTCATCCATAACAATTTGGAAAATAAAAATCATCTCCATCTTGACAATAGCGACCCAAAAATGCTTGCCCACTGCACATTCTTTGCTCTTTGTGTTGGTTGGTGAGCATTTTCGGTATCCACCTTGCACACAATTTGTGACATCCAAGCTTTTCTGCGACATTTGTGTAGATAGAAGTGCATCCCAACATATGGAAATTCATCAGGCAGAGCACTAGATGTCGATCGCATCGCAGTTTTCAGTTCACTTGTTCAATGCTTTTGTTGAACAGTCTGAATACTGGACCTGCCACTCCACTTTTTGTTATGCACATTTGTGTGGCCATTTTTAAAGTCGTTTGTGTAACCTTGATGAATTTTAGCAGTTGAAAATCCTTTTGCACACAAAAATCAAATTACAGCACGCACTTCACAACTGGCAAGAGAAATAATTGTCATGGACTTTGTGATCTACATTTACCAGCAGGCAAACAAATACTGAATCAAAACAACTGCAGTGGCTTTGTAAATAGCTGATACATGGCCCTGCATGTGTGAAACTGTGTTCAGACCTTCTAATATTTAAGTATAAGCTGACGGCCCTTACTTTATGAATATTCCTCGTATAATTATTAAGAAAAAGAGCAATAAAACAAAAATTGTTTATTATATACATGAACAATCACACTTAGTTATAATGCCTAGTTATCAGATAAAAAAAACCAAACATTATGGTTCTTCCACACAGTATTGTTTATTTCTGTAGTTTTAATAAACAATGAAAGTATCAAGACTAGTTTGGAGTTATCAGTTAATTAAATTAAGCATTATTAAACTAATAAAATACTTTGTTTTAATGTATTATAATTTTAACAGTTAATATTTATAATTAATTTAAACCAAAAAATTAATAAATTGAACACATTAACTTAGTGTGTATTAAGTGACTGTTAGAAAAATGGCTAGAGTTATACATTTTCTTAGTTTATATAAAAGCCTCAACATGAAGAATTAATTTTGTACATTTATCTTTATTTTCTTTTTTTTTGTTTATTCCACATTTAA
Source organism: Lycorma delicatula (assembly GCF_047948215.1). Taxonomy (NCBI): domain Eukaryota; kingdom Metazoa; phylum Arthropoda; class Insecta; order Hemiptera; family Fulgoridae; genus Lycorma; species Lycorma delicatula. The sequence goes on along the minus strand of NC_134464.1, from coordinate 52,460,930 downwards.
GTAAAAATAATTACTCTATTAACCCTAAAATAAAACTTAAAAAATAATTATTACATTTTAATATTTTTCATTGTGCCTTGTAGAAATTAAAAAAGTGTAAACAAAATACTACTTCAATTTCTAGTAACAGACTTTCTGTTACAGAGAATCTTGTTTTCAGATGTGCGATTTCTAACAATATTAACTATTATTTTAAATAAATTAACGTGCATACAGTATATTAATTTGTCACATGATGTGACAAATGATCATATCACATAATAATATTTACAGTATGTCTCTGTGAATTCAGTTAAGATTGAATTCATACGATCACTGCCTCAAGACTTGACATCTTGTTTAATATATACCTAATAAAATGAAATATTACAAAATGTATATATACACAGAGTGTATGTATTAAAATAATACGGTATTGTTTGCCATTAGAAAAGAATAGTTTTCAAATTGCAGTACTCTGAAAGTTAACATGTAGTTCATAACATTTAAGCCATGTGCACATTAAAAAGTGCATTTTTAGTTAGTCTTTGTTTATTGATTACACATAACACAAACTAATGTAGCAGCTCAATTATATTGATATTTAGTAAAATAGCACAAGTTTGTCATATTCTTGAGGTTTTGAACACACACAATAAAGAATAAAACTGAAAATTAAGACAATTTTATATATTAACTCATCAAAATTAATTTATAAAACATAGTTTTTAATTTTTTTTAATCTTATTCATAAATTGTATAAAAGTAATTTCTCAGGTTATGTTGCAGGAATCAAAATGAACAAGTGTAAAAAAATTCGGTTGCAATGATAGTATGAAAAAATAACTTATTTTATATTGTATTAAAGAAAAGATTTTATATTATTTTTCTTTTGTTAATAAAATAATTATTTTTATTAAGTGTAAAAAACATCTTTTTATAATAAGAAATAAAAATATTTTTTTTTATATGAAATTTGAAATTTTTTTAATCTGTTGATAATATTGGAATGGTTTTTTTTTAAATAAGTGAAAATAATATTTAGATATCGTTATTAATGTTAACAACTAATCTTAATAATTTATTAAGTCATTGATAACTTAATAGCAACCGCAACCCAATTCATTCTGCCTTCAAGACCCCATATTGTTAAAATCAGTTTAATGTTTTTGGTTTTGTTAAAATGTTTTAATTTTTCCAAAAACAAGTACTCGTATAATTTTTAAAAAAATTAGTATAATTTTTAAAAAAATTAGTATAATTTTTTATTAGAAAATCGTATATTTGTTATATATTAAAAAGCTTAAAAAAATTGCTTGTGTTCTTTTGTTAGAATTAAGATTTTTTTATGTGAATGAAACTGTTACATCCACTTTCCAGCGAGTTTTTATATTGATATAAAATATGCAATATTGCTCTTATTACATAAAAGCAAACATATGAGTGTGTTAACTTTTTGTATTTCTTTTTTCTTTTCTACTCAGTAAATTCTTTTGTGCCTGATATGTATCAAAGGGTCTGAGTTCATAAGTTAAGTGCAGTTAATGTTTATTTATTTTCAAATTTGTCCACTGCAATAAAATCTGTAATTTTTTGTCTGTTATAAGCACTAAACAGAAATAACATCCAGATTGTCACCAATTCAAACAGGAACATGAGTAGATGGAAGAATATTTTATCATCTTCACAACTGCCTAAAGTTGATGTGGAAGATCATCAAAACCTATGACCCAAGTAGTTTTGAGGTATGTTCTTGAAAAGCATCTCTAGTAGTTTATTTTCTCTTCTGTTTCACTGTCAGAAAAATGTTTTATTGTTGTACTGAGAATCATTATTACTTAAAAGAAACAGTTTTCATTAATATTTAAATCAATATTGCCTCCAAACTGTATCTTCGTATCACTTTACTCAACAGACTGTAAATTATCATCAGAAACATGAACACTACAAAAACATCCATGACTTGGCAAACGTAATCTGATCTGTGATACACGTGAGAAATAATATTCACTATGTACTATGTAACAGTCGCTTTTAAACACTGATTTGTGTAACAGACTGTTTAGGCATAAGGAAAAACTGTTACATGCTTATTTTATGTTCTAATTCATGGTTTTCTCAACCTTTCTACTATGGGGTAATGCATATATCTTACATAATGTAAAAGATTTATTAAGAATTGAATAAATTCACATATTTTTCATATGTGCATTGAATTCACATACATTTTTAACAGTAAGTCATTGTAGGTTTTTAACTGTCATCATCAATCCTTCTGATAAAAATTTTTGAATAATTGCCATTAAAACACATATCTCAATTTTTTACAATTACAGAATTAGTTATTTTTGATCATCATTAATTAATATTTAATATTATTCTATTACAAAATTGTGGAATTTACTTTTAATAAAATATCTCATTGGTGAACCTTAATAAAATTTTTAATTGAACTTATAGAGAGAGGGGAATGAGGGGGGGAAGATATTATTGGTTTATTATTTATCTTAACTTTTATAACTATTCAGCAACAAAAAATAAATTGAAAATTATTTTGTATTCTGATTTTGCATTAGGATTCATTTCTAATTGTATATTTAAATCATTTCCCCCCCCTCCAAAAAACAGACAATTTGAGATTTCATTTTTTGCTAGTTTACATGTATATTTCATTTTTACATAGTAATATTAATGTAAGTGTATGAAAGTTATACAAATTAGTTAAAAGATGATGAAAAATTATGCTGTAGATCAATTTTATCAATTAGTATGAATTGTTATGGAAAAACATATTTTAGCCCTTCCCAAGTGAATTTAAAATTTTTTGCAGGCTGAATCTCTGGCAGTGTTTCTTCCTCCAGCAATTCTGAAGTAGTGTTGAGGATAGCATAAACAATGTTTTACGTATACATAACTTTACGAGTATGCAAATGTGCTTTAAATCTTAACTGTTTTTTTAATCAACACAGTTTGCCCCCCTGTATTCAGATACCATTGGATGGAAAAGGAAAAGTCTTGCCTATGTAATATGTAAATACCACTTGGGAAGGGTTAATAATTTATTATTTAAACTGTTTTATTTTTTTATTTATAAATATCACTAAGATTATATATTGTTAATAATGTTGTGTTACATTAATGTGCGTGGATTTAGTGTAATGAATAAATAAAATGAAACAGTATTGTTAAAAGATTTATATTAAAAAAAAAAAAAAAATATTGCAACGATATATTTGAAGCCTCATAGTCTTCCAAAAACACAGTATATAAGTAAAGTACTACATAAGTAATCAGTACAAAAGACACTTGACAAGTGATCATTAATGATAATGATTCTATATGAGTGACAAAAATATACAAATAAGTAAAACAGAGTTATTGGATTTTTATGAGAATGGTAAAATGTTTTTTTTTGTAATTAGGATATGTCATAAAATTGTGGCTAAAACAATTAATATGATATGGAAACTAAGAACTTAGTATTAAAACGTTCAGTACAGAATTCGGTATTAAAAAGTAGTTGATTAATGAAAGATACTACTGAAAATATTTTTTAAAAGATTATTATTATAATAAAACTAATCCCAAAATAGTCCATAGAGTTCTGGTGTTTTTCAGATAGGTAAATCTATATAATTGAATTTAAAAAAAATTAAGAAATCAAAATATTTGGTATTTCTTTGTTAACTGTGGGGTGTATTATATTACCCAGATGTTGTAAAATTTATCATTCCATCAATGAAATAATTTCATAAAAAGATATATGAAATGTATTTAAAAAAATTAGTATAGTATTTGTATCTCTTGGCAGGGTTAATTATTTGCAATGAAGAGCTGGGAGAAAAAGAACAACCTGCACCTTTTTTTTTTTTTACTCAAATTCTATAAAAATATGATTTCTAATTTTGTTTTGCCATGCCAACATTACTTACTTCATAGATCTCCACATATAATTTTCTATATTTATATATATATATATATATAAAGCAGAATCTAACTCTACAAAATTGTTAAACCCAGCAGTTCAAGTTGTCAAGGCCTTGTGTCCATTGTGATTATCATCTAATGGAATAAATAATGCTTATTCTATTCCTAAAGGCAAAAAATACTAATTTGAAACAAATTATTTAATTAAAATAGTCTACTGTTAACATAGAACTACCAAACTTTATACCTTTTCCAGGTTTGGAAATGGCAGAACTTATTTTGACAGTTCATCAAAAGAAACTTTCTTTTTATATATTACAGTACAGCAATAACTGCATTTTTATGGTGTGATAATGAATAAAGCCCACTCTTGTGTATGAAAACATGTATAGAATAGGTTAATTGGTAAACACTTAGTTTGTGCTACTTATGACCAAAAGAAAGTACTAACAACATTAGCTGATAATAATAATCATATTTAAAATATGTTTTCAACATGTTCATTTTATATGAATTACTTTTAGATTTCTTCTCAGGTAAAAGTTTAGAAATTTTAGTTTAAGGTGTAATATACTAGTAGTTAGCAGTTGTTTCATTTTTTAATTATTGAGAAATGTATAGGATAGGTGTTTTTTTTTTTATAATACCACTTGCTGTAAGGTTTTGAAAACATATCACTTCCTGATTATGTTAAGTGGGTTGGAACATTTAATCACAAAAGCTGAAATGTAGATTTGTCACTTATCATGTTAAATAACGTGAAAAATAAAATTGGCATGTTATATATATATATATATATATATATATATATATATATATCGATGCTCTCTCATTACTCAGAGCTATTTCAACTTGAAATTATAAAATAACAATAAATGTCTCGTGCTGCTATGTCTTTAATTTATTGGGCAGGTAATTATTTATTTTGGTGGCAGTTTTAATTACTCTGTTTTATTATTTGTTCCAATCCTTTAGACCGGGGAGAAATTTTTGACTGGAGTTGGCCTTAGGGAGACTAGCATGTATGAGCTTTGTTCTCCTACTGTGATATCAATTCGGCTCGTCCCCTGAAGTCCTTTCGGCGCTAGAGCCTTCCGCCCTAGTGGAATGCACCTTTCTAGGGGCCCTATTAGAAGATGTATAATGCGCTCCCCATTCTGGAGTGAGTCGCATGTGCTGATGGTGACATAATTGTAAGAATTAGGGAAGGATGGTGGATGATAACAGAGATGAAATTAGGGAACTTTCTTCACTTGGGCTGTCTTCATTACTGCATCTCCGCTGAATTTAATCTGGTCAAATTAACTCCCTCTTAAGAACTCAATTATTCGCTGCCTTTTTAGTATACTGATCTATTTTTATCAGGTTAACAGAACAGTTTTAACACAACCAAGACTCCATGAGCAAGTATAGGTTAATACAATTGTAAACATATAAAACTGCTCTTTTGTTTGTTTTTTCTTCAGTTTTTGCATTATTTTTAATTTTATTTGAAATAATAAAAAAAGAAAAGAAATCCACTCAGAAAAAATATAACTCTTTTTGTTTAATGTACAACATTTTTTGTTAAATTTACATAAACAAAGCATTAAAGTTGTCATTAACATTTGTATACTCCATTTTGTTGTTTACAAGATGAAATTAATTGCAACAATTTTAAGTAAGTGGATCATTCTTTTTATTTTAATAACATTTTGTTTAAATTGATATTTATTATATGCAATATTTATTATTCTATATTAATTTGTCGTTGCAGTTTTTGTTGCTGAAGAAGCTTGGAGAAAAATATCCCTGTTTATATAATAAACAATCGACCATTGAAAAAGATGAAAATGAATTTATCAGAAGAAAAACAGTTTTCAAAGTTTTATATTTTAATATCTTTTTGAAGAAATGTTTGTTTTTTTTTTATGGAAAAAATATTATAGTGAAGTAGATGTCTTTGTGCAAACAGATTGTCAGGCTCCTCTTTCTTTTAATTATTTTTATTTCTCAATAACCCCAAGCTTTCTCAGCCTGAATGAACTTTTTGTATTACTAAAATGCATAGACAGTATAATTTTTTTATTAATAACATACAGTTAGCTGTTTAGCAATGCCAGTCTTAAATTGTCTTTTACTACAGAAATCAGTTACTGTAAATTAAATTGGTTGATGGGTATTGTAATTGTGGAAGTACATGGAGTTAACCATAATTATTTTTTTTTTCAAAGATGACCATGCAAATATTACAATTACTTCTATTCTAATTTTTTATCCAGATTTCTTTCACGATTCTGTGTTTTTAGTTCTTCTGTCCAGCACATGCACTCTTTCTTCTTTTTTGCATTCACAAGAATCTGTATTCTGCAGATTTTTTCTCTGAATCTTTTTTATCTTTAAAACTTTTACGTCTATATTTGCTTTGTTTAGGACTTTTCTTTACTTGTTTTATATATGAGGAGAGTTTTATGTTTTCAAAATTAAAATTTTTTTTTGTTCAATCTATCTGAATCCATTCAAATTCTGTCACACAAAAATTTAGTCTTCTTTTTCAGATTGTGATTTCTAAATTTTCAAAAGTTAACTTTTTTGCTTATTTATAAATTATACTTTTTTTAATTTAATTAAAAGGACTCTAAATAACAAATTACTATCTTTTATTTTTGTTGACATAAGATGTAAAAAAGATGTACATTTAATCTTAAAAGATTAAATGTACATCTTTAAAGTAGTATGTTTTTAGACCCAGAAAATTAAAATAATGATTTTCTTTTTTTACAACAAAGGAGTAGCTTGTTTGGCTGCATAATACTCGCGCATCTAATTTCTAGCTGGTCTACTGCTTAACTTACAACTTAAGAGATAATTATAATTTGTTTTATATGTGTCTTAACTTTTAACCCTTTCAGTCATACTTTTTTATTTCTTAAACTAAAATTTTGAAACCTGTACACTAAATTAAGCTAATTTTTTGAAGTAATAAAATTTAAATTATCCAAGTTTCAAATTGGTCTACTTCAGTGTACACCATAACTCAAAGGAACCATATGAATGGAATATTTAACTTTTTTTTTGAAATAGGGACGTATTTAAAAAGTTTTATAATATATAATACATTTACGTTAAATGAAAAATAAAAAAAAATATAGAAAATAAAAAATTATAGAAATATTTAATAAAAAATGTTCTATAAATTTAAATTCAAAACGCACGTATTCTCCTAACTTGTATAAAAACTAATTGCCTATAATTTAATTTAAAGTCTTACATGTCTATTATATGATAAATTTTTTTCTGGCTATGCACAGATGTATTTTACATTTTATAAAATGCATATGTGTTTTCTTTACTCCAGTTAATGTTCTTGCATCATGACGCATTTTTTGTTTATCAAAATCAGGGAGGTGATTCTTACCATCATACCTAACATCTACAACTGATTGAGTCTCCTTTCTACTTTTTGAAGGTTTAGAACTTCTTTATTTATTTTTAATTCCTATCCCTGTAACTTATATTGTTTCCATGCATTAGTGACATCTAAATCAATAGCATGTATGAACATTCTTAAAGTCCACTTTCAATAATGAATGAATGTTTTGTGTATGGAGATCAAAAAGTCACATTTATCAACAACCCCTCCCATACTTATATATCTTTTTACAACATATATGTTTGAACAGTAACATAGGCTTTTTTTACTTTATCCCACTGACAACAAATATCAGCATTACTAGAACCAATGTAATTTGATGGTTATAACTACCGATGAATTATCCTGCCACTTACTTAAAATGATGCCATCATCACTGACAACTACTTCAAATTACCCTTGCCCTTTTTTCTTCATATCAGCATCTTAAATTAGTAGTGGCTTACTAAATCTAAATCAATTTACTCTAGCAGTACCAATTGCATAAATTTGTTTATTTTTTAAAAGTTGAATAACCAGTATGTACTGAAGTAATCAGAATATAAATAATTATTTTTCCCTGTAATTCTTTTAGATAACTGCATTACTATTGCTGCCCCCATGTCGTAACTGAATATTATTATTTATTTCTGTAGTTGAACATTGATAAGAATAAAATTATAAGTTAGTGTGCTTTGACCACCTAACAAATACAGTTTTATTCCCCATTTGCAAGGCTTATTTTGTATGCGTCAGAATTTTCTTCAATTTCTGCAAAAAACAGATGAAGATTTTGCATACATTAAAACATAAGCATGACTGAAAGGGCATTTGATCCGAATCATTGGTCATATTTGTAAAGTAAGGTTAACAATATTACTAATGCTATAAGACACAGTGGTTGAATCACAGCGTCCACTGTCATGGACACACATTTAGAAAGAGTTTTATACCAATTATTAAATTTATAATTGATTGAACATCCCAACCCCCCATAGGGGAAGACACCTGCCTTGTGACGATTCCGGTTGCCACACACCCCTGTTCCTAGCCCTATGGGCTCGACAGCGATACTTTACTCATTAAAATGGTGCTACACCTCTCAGCAATCAATTGAACATTAAAATTAATTCTTTTTTAACTGTAAATTATTCTTAATTTAACTATAAATTGTTCTCTATGAATCAAATAGAGTTCAGGAGCATACAGTTGCACATTAGAAGGTTTGTTACTGGGATTTGTATTTCTAAAACAGTCTTCAAACAAAATCAATTTAAATTATAAACTGTAAAACATGACATCCACTGGTAGTGGACACAGTGACTGAAAGGGTTAAATAAAGATATAAAACCTTAAAATTTTTCCAAGTGATTGATTCAACATTTAAAAAAAATGTTTTTTTGATATAGTCTTGTTTGCAATTTTCCAATTCTACGTTGTGTACATTTGACACTAAAGAATATACTAATCAAATCATTTTATGAATGAATGACATGCAGTGTTTGGAGTATTGACATCCCTCTTGCAGTTTACAGGCGTCATAAACAAATTTGCATTGTCTTTCATCACTCATTTCTTTTAATGACAAACTTAAAAAATAAAAAAAAAAAAACCACTTAACCCAATTTGCTCATTGCAATGTGAGCACAAAAAGAGACTGATTAGTGAATGCACTAAATTAGAAAACAACAGCATTTCAGTGAGAAATGTACATACAAGCAAAATACATGTGTTTTAAACAGTGTTAATAAATAAAAAGTGAAATTTTTTTGTAGAACCAATGTTTACCATCTAATTGCTTTTGTCTTTTTGAAATCTTCCCCACAAGTAGTATAGTTACACTTTTAAATGCTGGACACGTACATTTACAAAAGCAGATGATTCATTTTAAGTAGAAATTAACAAAAAAGACAGTTTTAAAGTCTGTTGAACAGAATGAATTTGTTTACTGGGCTTCATGAAACACAACATGTTATGTACAAAGAACAGTATATTTCTAGAATATTTAATGCTTAATAATTGGTATTATTATATGATAGCAAAATTAATTATTTAATTAGAAACAGAATTATTAAACAGTTCAAACATATTATTACGAGAAAGAATTCATTTTGAAACGTACTAGAAAGTGTTTTAACTATTAAAAACCTGTTTGTTTTATATATATGTTTAGACTATTATGTTATATAATGAGAATTTCCCTTAATTCTTAACCCTTATTTTTTATTTCTAATATTACATTAAAAAAAATTGATATGTTATTATTATGAATCAATTGCATGTAAAATTTTTATTTACATAGATGTAATTTACTTCTCATGTTTTAAGTACATGTTTCAGAAATTGTTGAGAGTATTTTAGTGTCCATAAACTTCCTCAGCAGCTCATTGTTGCATCAGTGACAAACTGAAGTTTGCAACACCAATTCAGTCTTCTTAAATACTTTTTTTAAACAGAATTAGGGCATTTATTTTGTTTCAGTTCACTACTTTTACTCTAAATTAGTTGTGGTGTCATGTAAACTTTTCACATTTAATCAGATTTCAAGTCATCAGTTTTCATTTACTTTAGTAATCTGATAATATGTATTAGATAAATACACATATGAATGTGTTTTCATCTAAGTACATCATTTTAGTAATTATCAGCATGATGGTTAATGTCAGTTTATATCTGAAAGAAAAAGCAGTGACCATTATCTTAAACTAAGACAACTACTATTACGCTTCTCAAGTGCCACCTAGGCTTTGTGTAAACGCTGAAGGTTGCATTGAAATAGTCAAACCAGGCCTTTGGGTTTATTGGCAAATGTACAATCAGATGAATAGAATCCAGGTAAACTGGGGTTTTTCAGCAACGTGAAAAATATATGTAAACTATGTTATAAATAATTGTTAATTCTTAATCTTTATAGTTTATATTTTAATTTAAGTATGTATCAAGTTAAAAGTACAATAATAAATTAATAGCTTAACTTTATAATGTGTGTATATGTGATATGATACATATATTTTATTTAATCTTTTTAGTGCCAGGATACATGAAAAAAGTTAATCAAAAAATTCTAAGGTTATGAATTTATAATGTTTGTCATCAATTCTTGAAAATTATTATCCTGTAATTTCAGTTGTATTGGTATCATTTTTTTAGGAATTTAGTTCGTTAAGAAAAATATTATAAATAATTGTATTTTGTTCTTTTTACTATTGAACATTAAACATCAAAACCCAGTATAACATTTCACGAGTCAAAATCTTTACAATCGCTGTTGTTGTAACTATGTTTACCTATCTAAATAAATTATCATACACTTAAAACAAGCAGTAAAACACACACTCATTTTGGTAATGTATTTAACAAATGCCAAAATTTTGAGTATTGAGTGTGACTGTATGACATTAAAAATATTGCTATTGAAATCATAAACAATTAAAATATTGAAAAAATCTAAAAAAAAAACAGATTCTATTACTTATTAAATAGGCTGAATAACAGTGTCTAATAAGGTTTTTGGCACTAAGAAGGTTAATAAATATTAATGGATTAATAATAGGAAAGCTAACCTCTATTTTATAGTATTGTATTATTTTTTTTTCAAAAGAGTTTTTATTATATATATATATATCAATTACAATAGAAAAATCTATTGTAATAGAATGTGATAAATAAGATTCAATAATTGTGGAATAACCTCATTCATCAGTAATATATGTAACTTTTAATTAATCAAAATTAATTGCAATTTTTTTTTAACAAAAGAAAATGTAAATAATATATTAAAACAAAAAAAAATCTAAAAAAGTTAACAAGTTTTAGTGTTTTGTATAATTTTTTATAGTTTAAATATATAATGGATAGTAAAAATAAGTTTATATTAATATATGTTCTATTCTTGTTGTGTAGTTTTTAATAATTATCATAATAATTATTGAGAAATATGTAGTTTTTGTTAATTATAAGAAATGTACAATGATTTAAAAAGAAGTATTAATAAATTTTGTCTTTAAAAGTGAGTTATTAAAAGTATGACAATTTCAGTAAAAATTCAAAGTCTATCAACCTTATAGTTTTATAAATATGAAAATAAATTTTAGTACAGTGACTGTGGTTTTGTTTATTTAAGCTTAAGAAAGGTACACAGTCCATTTGCAGAAAAATTAAAGAACAATTAGGAACTGCATCATAATTTTTACTTCCTAGTATGAAGTAACAAAAGTATTGTGATGGTGAAAAATTTCAGATTTCATCGACTGGACCAAAAGTATCCAAAAAAGCCCAAAATCTTTTTTCTTAACTGCAATAATCAGGCCTCATTGAGAGCTTTTTAACAATGTTTCATAATTGGTGGTACATTTTTTTATTGGTTTCAGAGTTAGAGCCAAATAAAATTTGAATTAATTAAATATTTTGATCGTACAAGGGGAAGGCACATCAGTTCAAATCCAACTTCATTTGCTTTTTTTTAACTTTTAATTTGATAAATTGATAAATATATTGATTTATTAATTGTTACTAACCTCTTGATTGTAAACAAATGTGTGTGTATATATATATATATATATATATATATATATATATATATATATATATATATATATATATATATATATATATATATATATATATATACAGGGTGTCCCATATAAAACGCAACCCAACCTTATATTGGTAGTTATTGAAATAATAAAAAGGCATGTGTAAATGTAAATGTAATTTTTATTATTACCATCCATTACCTTACATTTAGAGTAAATGTTGGAAGTGGCCGCCATCTTCTTGAATACAAGCTTCAATTATTTTTACAGCGTTTCTTGCAACTTTTCTCAAAGTTTGTGGGTGGATATTTAATACAGCTTGTTCAATATTGACTTTCAAGTGTTCGTGGTTTGTTGCTGTAGGCTTTTTCTTTGAGGTAATCCCATAGAAAAAAATCCGCCGCAGTCAAATCTGAAGGTCTTGGTGGCCACAACCCTCGACCAATAAAACGATTACCAAAGAATTCCTCAACGAAATCAGAAGTTGAACCTGCGTAGTGCGATGTCGCACCGTCATGTTGTAGCCAGCAGTGTCTGTCTTCCTCTTCCAAGAGTGCAATGAACTGAAATAAAATATCCTAATATCGTTCTGCATTAATGGTGTACTCGAAAAAAAATAGGACAGATTATTTTCTTCCGTGATATCGTGCACCACACGCCCAACTTCTGCAGATGTAATTGTTTTTCGTGATAAACGTGGAGATTTTCAGCACTCCAAATTCTACTGTTTTGGCTGTTTACGTAGCCATCCAAATGAAACCGTGCTTCATCTGTGAAAAATAACGAATCCATAACATTAATTCCCTCACGCAGAAATCAACGGACCATTGACAATATTGTAGCCGTTTTTCTTTGTCAGGCTCAAGAAGTTGATGAACCGTTTGAATGCGATAAGGTCGTAATTGTAATTGTTTGGGCGCCCGATGAACAGTTGATTTAGACAAATTAATTTCAGCAGACAAACGTCTGATCGATTTATTTGGCGAGGCAAGTAATCGGTCTTTGATTTCAGTGACTGTATCTGTATTCAACACTGACGCAGATCTTTTGTGTTCCTTGTTATTAATGGAACCAGTCTCTCTAAATTTTGCAACTAACCTTAATACTGATGTTTTGCTAGGAACTAGTTTATCTGGGTACTTATGGCGAAACAAATCTTGCACTGCAACCACTGATTTCGTACTGAAGTACGACTCAACAATGAAAACACGTTCATCTAGCGAAAACACCATCTTGTCTCTAGCAATATACTGAACGTTATGATTGCATTGTTGTTGCTATCGGTAGTGTTCTACTGCGTCGCCGCGATCTTCAGATGTTGGACAAGTACATTTCAGTAACGAGTAGGGGAGGAAGCTTGACTTTTGAAATTTCATGTATGAATGATTGATGGGTTGCGTTTTATATGGGACACCCTGTATATAATTTAATATACAAGGAAGTCATATGGTGTCCTCATCTGATTTTTTAAAAATCTTGATTAAAACCCTACAAGAAACAATTTAATTTTTTAAATAAACCATGCTGATATTTATAAATTAACAATTTAATAGTATAAATTGCATATTCATGTTTAAACCATTTTCAAAGTATTAACTTTATAACATTATAAAAGGCCAACATTTTTTTAAAAATAGGGCTTTTTTTAGAGGTTGTTTGAAACCTTTTCTTGCATATATTTTTCAAAAATTCTTAAGTCTATTTTTTTCTCAGAAAACTGTTTAAATTCTGTAACCATTGGAAAGTATAAAATTGGGATCTGTTTATTGGTTCCTGATCGGACAGCGACACACCTTTTGTGTTAAAACGTAATATCTGTAAAATTTTTGTTGTAGACTTTATTAAAGGAAGATTTTGATGGAAAAAAAATTGCAGCTAAATTCACTGTTAAATTTCTGAACAGGTTGTTTTACGGGTTGAGTGACAATAAAATAAGACAGTTCATTAGAAGAATAGCAAACATTTATGATGAACATAGCAGCTGGCCTTTACTGATAAGAGATAATTCGAGTGAAACAAATTTGAGAAAACCAGCAATTCATGTTGCAGTTGTCTATGATGTTTCATGATCTTTGATTTATATGACTGAAAAATTGGGTTCCAAAGATGTTGATGACACACACAAGAATTAACAATTTGCTGTAGTGCATGAATTTTTGTGGGAATGTTGCTGAATCGTTTGATTACATTGTTACCAAAGATGAAACCTGGATTTCTTATTTAGACGTAGAGACAAAACAACATTCAATCCAATGGCAGCATTCATAATCTCCTAGATCACAAAGAAGTTCAAACAAGAGCGTTCAGTAAAGAAGCTTATGGGCATTGTTTGAGATAAAAAGTGCCTTGCTTGACAAATTAAGTGATCTCCGAACTATTGTGAATGCCGATATTGCAAAATTAAAAAAATCTTAGAAGAGCTACAACAGACAAACGACTGGGGAGTTTATTTTTGCATGACAATGCCTGGCTACAGACTGTTGTTTGTAAAATCTTTAATCATCCATTATCAGGATTACAAGTCCTGATTTCCACTGATTTATTTAATTTTTCTTTACCATAAACAGTGGCTTGGATCATGAAGATGATGCAAACCATGGTGTGGATGAATTCTAATACTTGATATCATGGGGCAAGAATTAAATCAAAACTGTAAAACAAATATAATTTTTTTTTATTTTGATGAAGGTTTCCTGGTTATAAAGTTTAATAAACAGTCTCTTGCAGATCCAAAGCTGGATGTAGTTCACATTTGTTCAATTAACTACATTCTTAAAGTTTGTTTTGTTTAGTGACAATAGCAGTTAATATAAAAAAGTACCTTTTATATGTGACAAATTGCTTCTAAAGAATTACTAAAATAGGGGAAAATAATTGTGTATTTTCAGAATCGTAAGGCTGTTGACAAAGAAAGCTTTGATTTGCTATGCTTACTGTTAAGAGAAAACAGTTTACTCAAAAAATTGGCTGCAAAAAATTACATTGAACTACCTTGGTACACTGCACAATTTTTTTTATCATTGCTACTAGATTATTCTTTGGGCTTTTCATTCATCCACCTTACACAATACTTGTGCATAATATAGTGTCTCATACCAAACAGATGCAGTATTAGATTGTTGAGCATAACAAGTTTTTTTTTTTCAGCTTGTTTCCATGTGTTTTTTTTTTTTTAATATTACCTGAGTTTTATATTTTATATGGTTTCATTTAGTATAATTGAACAAGTCAAATATAATACATATGTACAGAACTCATTAGCATACTATAGGAACCAAACTTGGAAGAACAATGTTTTCAAAAAGTAGATATTTTAGAGAATATCCTACTAAACTTCAATGGAGCAGAAGAAAACAAACTACAGTTTAGCGTAGTAGTTACTATAAAATAAGCTCATTATTTATCACATTGCATTTCACAGCTGAGCATTCTGTATTGAGTAATTTTTTTAGTACATAGATTTGATTTATGTTCATTTAAGTGGTTTTACTCTATTCTAGCAAAGTATTACAAAATACCATATTTTTCAGGAAAAATTCTTACAACTGGATACCTGAGAATCAGAATCATGAAAATAATCTCTTCTTCTTCATCTTTTCCTTTTTATGTCATCCATCCACTTTCTAAATCCATCCCCAGCCGAAATTAATATTTCCAGTATCTAAATCGCCTCTCCACTATTTCCTCCACATATTTCTTCCATTCCATCATTTGCAACCTGCCTCTGCCTTTGCCCATACACTCTTGACCTCATATACTCTCGACGTTCTACAATTCCTTATACCTCTTTTATACTGCTGAGAGCATGACGTGTTAAGCCTGTTCAAGATGTTGCTCTCACAGTGAATATCATGCAAGCAGACCCAATTACAAGGCACATGTACACATCTAGTTGGAACCTGTAAATTGCTCAAGTTTGTACGCTTCACACATGCATGTTTATACCCGTCACTATCAATGGAACTAAAGAGTTTTAACTGGGTTTCATTGGGTTGTGGTTTTGTGGTTAGGGGGGGGGGGTCAGGAAATATTCATTATGTAATTTTTTTTATTTTTTGGAGGTTGTGGAGCTAAAAAGGTTGAGAATCTCTGATCTAAACCAATCCCTGTTACTCAAATATATTCCTTATCAAGCTATTTCTAATACAATCCCATCATATCTTTCCAGCTGCTCTTCATAAGTATTTCATCTTTGCACTTATAACTCGACTGGTATTTTTGGTGTTCATCAACCACCTCTCTTACCCTCACATCAGTATGGGAAGATATATAATGTTGTATATCTATATCTTCATTTTTTTAAATATCTATAGTTAATAAATATATTGCTGTATAGTTATTATAGTCAGTGGGAGCACCTTTTTTTGTGGATAGGAACAATTGTTATTTTCCCAGCTGTCTGGTATCTCCTCCAATCACTATGTGCCCTTACAAACATACACACCCATCTGGCAACCTAATATCCTCCATATTTTATAATTTCAAGGGCAATATCGACTCATCCTGGTACTTTCCATAATTAATTTGATGGAAAGAATCACCCGCCTACTGCAGCATATCTACATCCACCCTAATATCTCCATATTTATTCTGAATTATTCCATACTCTCAGTACACTCCTCTCATCCATCGCCAACTGTTAATTTTTATTTTTCACACTCCTCATTACAGTAGTGGGGTTTCTTTTTCCTTAAACCTTTAACAATAATTCAGAACTTTCTTACATTATTCCTAGCACTTTTCTCCAACTCGTGATCAAACTCCTCCCACAACTCAGTCTGACTTTTTAGCCTCCTGTTTGGCCTCATTTTGTGCCAGCCTATACCGACCCCAATCCTTTTCTGATCTTGTCTGCATGCATCTTTTTCCCCTTCACCTTGGTCTTAACCTCATCTTTCTACCACCTACTGTGCTTGAGTCCAGTTAATATTACTTCTTCACTGCTTCATTGAACACTTTCCATTTTTCTTTTAAACCCATATTCTGCTCTTCCAATAAGGAGAGACTACCCTTCTGCTAGTCTACCCTGATAATCCTTTCCTTTTTCTGATTTCTCTGTTGCTATCCCAGAGTACTTTTTGACTTTTCCTCATTGTGGGGCTCTAAATCATGTTTTCATTCCAATCTACTTTCTGTTCTCAGTTCTGTGCTTCCATAAACTTTCACATCATGTACAGCACATCTTTGTTTGTTTAGTGTAGGTGAAGTAAAAGTTATCTAATGTATTTTCTTATGTGGGAAGAAACTATTACTAATCAGGAATTCAGTATCTATACAAAAATGAATCATTCTTTTGCCATTATCATTTAGTATGGGCTCTGCTCCATAATTCCCCAAACTACCATATCCAGATTTTGGATTGCTTCTGACTGGCATTTCAGTTCCAGTCTTCTATCACTATATGTTCTGTTCTCTGACCTTATTTTTCTAATTTTCTGCAACAGTTCGTAAAAATCATCCTTTTCAATCAATCCCCTTGTCAACACATAATATCTGAATCATGGCCAACTCTCTTTTCAAACTTGAACACCATATAGATCATTTTTGAACAAACTGGTTCCCATTCAAGCACCTTCTCAATCACTTCCCTGCTCAGAATTTAGTTACTACTTGCTTCACTCTCTCACGTAACAATCATTCATAAAGATTTCTCCATTTCCCTTACTTTTGGTTTCACTCAATCCCATCACTGGTATTTTATATTTATTAATTTCTTCAATTATCTCCATCTTCTTGCCCATTAGAGAAGTTATTTTCCATATTCGAAAAATCATTTTATTCTGATGTTTCCATTTTTTATCCTTTATTTCCAGTTCAGTTTTCTTCCTTATATCTCTCTGAAGGACTATAAAATTTGCTGAGTGTGAGCTGTTAATCCTATGACTGAACTATCTAGGTGAAGAGCTGTCTCCTTGAGGTTTCCTAGTCAACCTGATAATCCTTTGACATTTACTACCCTTGTTTCTTCTGCTCCCTTGGTCTTTATGGAAAAAATTCCAACTGTGCACTTGGGAATGTCGACCATTTCTCACTGGAATGCTTATTTATTGGCAGCACTTACTTGCCATGTCACAGCATCATCAAAGAATGTATGTGAGATTTAAACAGAATATTCCTGCTACAGAATACCTACCTACTACACCGTACTAATTCTGCTGCCTCATTCTAGGACTGCTTATTTGGCAAAGCCATATTCACAGTTAACTCCCATATTTAAGAGTCGCTCACCATCTCCCACCTGTGATCCACCCAGTAACTGAGGCTTGCCTTGGAGAAAATAAGAATTTATTTATTAATTTATTATTCTGCAGGTAATTTGATCACGAAAAATTTGTAGGTTATATACACTAGAGGCTATATTTTCAAACACAGGTGATTCATGAGAATTTTTAAACTTGTATCATATTCTTTAAAGGCAACCGTAAGTATTTTAATTAGATTAAAACTACATGTAGCTTTTAAGAGGTATTACAGGTGTCAAATTATGCAGAGCTACAATAGAGGAGGCAGGTTTTCTTTTCATTTACATTTTATATAGTAACAAAAAAAAAAAATCCTATAATTAGTTATAACCTTGTGATTTAGGCTACCTGACGTGAGGTACAAGTCACACCATTGAAATGTGAGACATTTTAAATTAAAAAAAAAAAAAAAATTAATCACTTACTTTCACTACTGTCTACAATTTATCTTAAATATTTCTTTACTGTAAATATTTCATCTTTGTTACATGGAACATGTTTTAAAAGCCAGTAGCCAAAGTGCTATCTCTGAAAATAATGCTTTATAAACAGCCAGTTCCTGCAGTTAAATATAAAGGTGTCAGTTGTAGAACTGAATACCAGCATTTTGGTAGATATCACTTCGATGATATGTGACGGTATGTTTGGCTCAGTGATGAAGAAAATAGTAACGTTTATTTAAAAACGTAGGGGTAAAAATTTAACCCTGTTTTAAAATATACAAAATATTTCAATGACAGGATTTTTGGTTTTTTAAACAAAAAATTACCTTAAAATTTACTCTCCATTTCAATAATCTCATTGAAAGTTAAACAGTTTTTAAAGTACAAAGCCGAGTACTTTGTCCCAATCCTCACTTTTCTTAGTAAACTTGGCATGGGGTGCTTGTTATCTTGAAGATGATTCTCCCAGCTTCAGAAGTAATTTATTTCTCATGTCAAATAGCTTACAGAATTTTTAATTATGGCATCTACAACATACATACACGTAATACAAAGATTACATTATTTGTAACTAAAGCATGACTGGAAACAAAGTGAATGGGATCGCAACAAGATCATGACACATGCTTATGTTTGTAGTTCGTATATTAAAATGTGGTCATTTTAATATATTTTTATAATAATAACAATAAATTAAATTTAAAAAATATATTTTGTAATAATACTAGTAAGTTAGTTTTTTTTTCTGAGATAATTGACCAAATGCTGACTGTATGTTGTTGCTATGTATAAAATTTGTTGTAGTATGCTACAACCTATTAGAGTAGTACTTCAGAGCAGCAGTTGGAGCATTTAGTTAACATATCTAGGGGTATTGTGTATTTGTTTGTTGAGTTTGATTATGCATTTGGCGGTTTGTTTTATTTTTGAAGGCTTATTGTATTTATGTGCTTGATTAAAATATATTTGCAGTTAAGAATGCTTTAATTTGATGATCACCTCAACTCCAGATTAGGAATTTTATGTAATGCATAAAACAACACCAATAAGGAGTAACCAAGAATAAAGAAAATATTGATAATAAGAAAATGAGTATTTAAAGGTCCTATCCTTTAAATAAGCAGAGGTCATCCATCCTGCCTCCAATTTCTCATAAGATACCGCATCACATAAGATACTCTGATCAACATTACTAATAAAAAATTTAACGCAATTATAAAAATATAAGCTGCAACCCTTGTTTTTTCTCTGTACTAAAGAAAACCACCAAGGAGACTTTAGCTTCTTAAGGTAAACATTCCCATATTTCAAAATTGTCAGGTATATGTGAACTTGGAATTCCACTGGACAATACTTCTTTCTGTTCTGTTATTTTTTATAAACCAACTTAGTCATTTGAAAGAATTAATTTCAAAAATTGATTATACCTTTTTATATTTAATACTTTATATTTAAAATTATAATTTTTGGAAATCAAAGGAAAGTTCTCACCGTTTTTCTTGCTTATTTTCCTTTTTTTCACTTGCCTGGTAAATTAAATTATATAATTTTTTGTTTCTGTTTAACTATATGAATAAAGTCGTAATTTTAAAAGTAATTTCACAGTTTTTAACTTAGGTTCATAGCACTTAGATTTCTCCTGGAACATCTTAATTTTTTTGGCTATTTATATAATTAAGAAAATATTGTTATTGGCAAACAATAACTGAACAGATTCTTTATTTTTTTTTTTTTTTTTAATCTCCTAAATCTACAAATACTAGAATTTCAGTCAAAAGATTTTTTTATGTACAATTATATATGTTCGCCTATTTACATGGCTTTGTACTTTAAGAATTGTTTAACTTCCAATAACTTCATTGAAATGGAGAGTAAATTTAAGAAAAATTAATTTTTTATTTAAAAAAAACCAGTAATTGAAATACTTTATTGTTTATTTTTTTTAATACAGGACTAAATTTTAATGACTAAAACGTCATTGGTATTAATTATTTAATAATTTCCTGGGAACTTTTGTGACATTGCTTCAGATATTTAAAAAAATTTTGTACAAATGGTTATTATTAAAACTTTTTTTAAGGTAAAATTAAACTTAATTTAGTTTGCACCAAAATTATTTAAGTATAAAAATTACTGTAATTTTCTTTTCATTTACCTTTTTAATAAGATAAGATTTTAAATATAGATATTACAACTGAAAGTAACTGATGCATAATAAATCTGTTAAAAGGGATGAGAAAAGATCTCTATTGTAATAAAAGGGTGAATTCAGTAGTGTCAGAAATACAGGTTTAAGTTAATCAAGCGTTAGCATGACATCTCCCGAGGAAATATTCAAGGGTGGTTCTTTTAAGTATTTTACTGTTCTTTCTCTATAAAACATAGTAGTATTAAATTTACCACTTAAATTATTTATAATACTATCGATTTATTTTCTTTTATAAATTTTGCTGCGTAAAATTAGTATTTTAAAGAATTAAATTTATTTTTAAATTAATTTAATAGGAATTTATTCTAAATAAAAATCTAGTTTATATCTTTCATAAACAGTAATATGTAAGCAGGCTCATAATTCACATATGTCATTAGAAAAAATATCAATAATATTTTAACTTTGCATTGAACAGCAATATTAATACTTGATTTAAATGTTTGAGAGTTAAATGTCTCGTTTTAAATCATTAGAAACCTCAAAATGCCTTTAAGGACTAGTTATTTACACTTTTCTTTATTGGCGTATCATCAGCTGTTATTAATGGTACCCTCTTTAAAATATTAGAAAACTTCTGTAGTGGATAACTGAATAATAATACATTTAATTTCTGTGATATTTGTTTAATATCGTACTCTACTAAATGACATTTGCATGTGTGTCTGTGTGTGCATCCCCCCTTGGCTTAGCACTGGAATGTACTGACCACTTCGTTGAAAATCCCAATTTGTTAGTACATGTCTCACGGTGGTCAGGTGTATACTTTATATAGTACTGTAAATTAATACACCGTATATATATATAAAGTTTTGGGAAATTTTTTCTTTTCTTGTTTAACCTATGACACTACCGTTAAGTATTGTTTCAGAGGATGACATCAATGATTTGAACCGTGTGTGAAAATGCAATGCTTGACCGGGATTCGAACCTGGGATCTTCCAAAATTTAATACTTTTTAACCGGACCCGAATTTTTCGACGAAATCGCAAACATCTCGAAAACGCTCTGAGCATAGCGCTCTGAAGATTTTTTCGACCCTCCCTCGCCGATATTCTATTTGCTCCCAGTGGTACCCGTTGGATGTTAAAATTTTCAAATGCTCCCGGGGCGCCGTTTGGAAATTGTGGAGGGGCTGCGATGGGGTGCCACCATAATATCTCGGCAACCGCTCGTCCGATTTTCAGAATTCAAATGACGTTTGTAAGCGCTAACTGTTTATTTCATCGGGTACATTCTCGATCGACCGGATCTTGGTTATCCTGAAATTAAACCGTTTAGCCCTATATTTGATTGCACTCGCCTACCGTAAAACGTACCGATCCGAGCTTTTGCTAAGTACGCTCAAACCTGTGCCCTAGCGCAGCTGTAAAGTATAAGCTGATGAAGACTAAAAAGTAGAAAACAAAAAATATATAAAAAAGGACTTTTAAAAAACCAATCTTATATTAAATGCACTAAAAATAGAAAAAAAAAATTGTAACACCACTCTTAAATTAAACGCACTAAAAAGTAAAAAATAATTTTAGGACTGAATCTCAGAATGGATTTGACAGCAAGCTTTGATGGTGGTATGTTAGATAATGTAAAAGTCATAGCTTCATATTAAAGATTTGATTGCCAATTTTTTTATCTGCGTTATGAACGCCCTAAATAGTGGGGTGCAAACACGAATAAGAAAAAAATTGCATAAATATCAAATTTTTAATTTCAAGCTATGAGTTTCATATAATCAGATCACCATCAACGCTTGTCAAATCCATCATGAAATACCATTCCAAAATTATTTTTTATCTTTTAGTGCGTTTAATTTAAGAGTGATGTTTTACATTTTTTTTACATATTTTTTATTTATTTATGTGACTGTTTTTCTCTATAAAATAATGAATTATAACCAAAAAGGAGGTACCGGAATGTATCAATTACTAGCGGAAATCCCGATTCGTTAGTTTCAATCTCTAGAGTTAAATTTCTAATTTAACTTTCCTTATATCAATTTTCATCATTCAAAAAATGATAAAAAAAAATTATAAATTAAAAATGCTGTAGAAAAAAGTTATAATTCTTTGTTTTATTTGATAACACTATTGTATAGTTAAAAGAAAACTAAATGAGAACATCAATGTCTTCTTTTTTTTTTTTTTTTTTAATCCTTTTTTTAACACCCCCGAAGTGACCGGTCCTCGCCGTTAAGCTTTAACACAATCACTTCAGGGTGTCGTGGCGGTCGTCTACCCCCCTGTCTTGCCCTCAATGTCTAACTTAATTCTAAAAATCGTATAACCATTTATGGATCTCTTTGGCGATGTAAAAATGAAATAAATTTTGTTTATATTTATACACACAGAAGAATAAATTCTAATAGGAATATAGAATGAAAAATAAAGAAATTGGCTTAGGGACTTAAAAATGTTAAGACTTACAGTTTTTTGTTTTGGTATATTAAATCACAACAAAAGTCTATACAGATTAAGTATAATTAAATTAATCAATTGTAAAATCTGCATGGGAACTTGCTACAATACATAGCGGGCGTGGGCTTTGTTAAAGCCCATGCTTTAACAAAGCACACATAAGTGATATGTGTGTGTGTTAATTTTAATTGATAATGTATGTCACCACAGACATCAATCACTTAGGAGAAATACCAATTAATATGGGATTCAAGTATAGTTGCACAACACAATATGCATGTTACCTGAATTTGACAGTTTTAATTGTGTACTTTACGCATGGCAACGGACTACATGCAAATTACAAACTGAAATGAGATGTTTGTTATGGAAACGACATAAAGGTAACGAATTTAAGTAATACTACCAATTAAATAACCTGTCGTTCTAAACGCTAGACAGGAATAAAAATTACGGATCTTAA
This sequence comes from Lycorma delicatula, assembly GCF_047948215.1. Lineage (NCBI taxonomy): Eukaryota > Metazoa > Arthropoda > Insecta > Hemiptera > Fulgoridae > Lycorma > Lycorma delicatula. The sequence goes on along the minus strand of NC_134464.1, from coordinate 52,437,327 downwards.
TAATTAATATTGCAACTACATAAAATATACATCCAAAGCTGCTAGTCCACTGTAAGAGATTACGAGATCACACGACTATAGTCGACTTTGATTCGTACGACTATCAGGGACTGCGTCGTCTTTACAGGCTACTTCCCGCGTCTGTCAGTTGGCTTTGTAAAAAGGTTATTGTATAGTGTTGGTATCCGTTGTTTTTTAATCGTTTTATTATTTTTAAGGCGTTGAAAAAGTTATTGATTGCCTATACTTTGCGTTGTATATCCCGGAAATGATAATGTTTTCTAACCGTAGTGTATTTTTTTTTAAACTAGCGACTACGAGATGCAAATCCCAGTCCAAAGGATGTGTCCGCTTGTTGACTGTAGTCAGTTGTCGCCGTAGTCGGCTGCTTGCAATGGAAGATAAACTGTTGCATAGTCAATTAATTGTGTTAACCAGCCACTCACGTTAATAAGTTTCATCTAACTGAGGTAAATAGCAATTACTACGTTGCCGTTTTAAGTACACATATTTAAAATAAATATTAAGATTATTTAAATATGTTGTGTGTTATCTGAGTATAGTATTTATCTTATTTTGTAACCGCTTTACTTTTCTTTAGCGAGTTGTTATTTAAATGTACCATTAATTCAAATTAGCTCAAATACTCCTACTAAAATATATGATGTGTCAGTCGTTAATAGATAACTAATCAGTTAAAAGAGGAAGTATCTTTGAATAGACCTAACCTCATTAGACCGTTTTAAGTTATTGCGGTATTGAAAATAATTCGGTACAAATGATTAGTATGATCCTAATTGCACGAGATACACGCTCGTTCATGTTAGAATTAATGCATCCACGGTTAATTTCTTATATCTAATTTGATATATAACATTTTTATAGTGCAGTATTACTTTTAAGGTGTGATTAAGTTATTTTCTGTATGTTGTATAATATTCTCACTTAGTCTCTGATTAAGCATAACCTTCTTAAATATTTATAATTTAAAGGTTAAGTAAGTTGTTACTGACATTTGGCTATCACATAGATAAAGATAGATGCAGAAATTCCTTTCTTATAATTTCATTGGTTTTGGAAACTACATTATATTTGGCTATAGATATTTTATTTACTCACCAGTTTGGCGGAAATATCATTTTATTTTCAGAGCATACAAATTGTTACAAATAATTTGAAGTCATTTTAGCATTGTACTGAAACCCAATTTTTATACTTACAACATATTGAAAAATAAGTAATACAAAAGAATATAATTGGGTGTGAATTTATTTATTTTTTTAACTAATAACTGATAATTAATTTCATATCAGAAGATCATGCCGTAGTTTCATACATTTCTTTCATGTCAACTACATGAGCTAATGGAATGGATGGCTGTTTGTTACTATTATGCAATAAAACTGCTTTCATGCTAACTTTAGAAGAGTCAATAAAAAGATGTCATTCTTCAGGTGACATCAAACACAATGAATTTTTCAAGTAAAGTAAGTTGAAAAAGTTTTATTTCATGTTCTAAATGTAGTAACTTTTGTTTTTTCCGCTAAAAGATTCCACTTTTGCAGTCAAGACCCCAGAAGTTCAGCTTGCTGCTTTGGTAACTTTAAATCGCGAACTAAATCATTAAGTTCATGTTGTTAAATTAAATGAGGAGATTTCTCATCAGGTACAGAAAAAAATTCTTCAACATCATCTGCTTCATTTTCAGGTATTTCTAACAATGTCAGATTAGATGATGATACTGGTATTGGTACAGTTAACTCCTCTCTGTGTATTACTGGTTTTATAGCTGAGAATACATCTGCATATTTTATGAACTTTCTATTTTATGAGCAAATGGTATGGCTCGTCATTTCCCCTTCAACTATTCAGTTAGGTTGCTGAACATGATATGCAAATAACATGAGGTGCCCTGATTTTATCTAGATTCCCTAGTGCACAATCAAAATAAATTTATAAGCCGTTTTCATCAATTCAGAAATAGTCTTTTTTTGAGTTTTAGGTGTAAATTTACCACAGACATAACAAAAATTGTCTGGATGATTTGAACATCCATGAACTTTTGCTGAAGCCTTGTTGTAGCAAATAAAAACGAGAAAAGTTTCAGTTTTGTATTCTAATGAATTGATGAAAATATAGTAAAACGCTAATAATTCTGTGAAACACAACACACAGTAGAGACAAGAGAAGCTAGACTGAAAAGATTTTAAGCACTGTAGTAGGCAACAACAGATGTCTGTATGATGTCATCATACTGACATGTTTGTATTAATCTGTTTTGTCATGATATAAGTATATATTTATTTTTTTTGTATTAAGCACATATGCATAATGTTTAAAAGTAAAAATACAGAAACTATTCTTAATTGTAACCAGTAGTTGATCAAAATGAGTTTATTATAAAAACGTTTTACAAATTTATGATTTACGTAAAATCTTTATGTGGTAACACAATTTCAATGGCATATTTGAAATCAGCACCCAAAGTACATTGAGGAAAATTGTTTTAACATGTTAGATTCAAATTTTGTGTTGACTAGTGTTTCTTTGTATAAACTGAGTCTGTTTTATTTATGTTTTACTTTCTTGTTTACCAAAATTGCTCAGTTTATCCTAAAATTCATAAAGAATCTACATCTGTGTCAGTAAATTTTTATTAGTACACATGCGTGCGTAGTTTTTTTTTTATTGTAGTTCAAAAAGTATTTCTGTTATAAAAGAACAGCAAACAGAGAAAACAAAAGATTTAATGCGTCAAGGAATTTTGTTCTGTGAAGAGTAATTCATAACAAATATTATTCAGGTGTGTTTTATCATGTAGACTAAAATTTAGAAAATAAAAACATGTTATTGTCTATATTTTTGTATTTTCTAATGTGCAATCTTTGCCAAACAGAATAGTTACTTTAAGTTAAAAAAAAAATAACTCTAACAATCTCTTTTTTTTTTGTCTTCAGTCATTTGACTGGTTTGATGCAGCTTTCCAAGATTCCCTATCTAGTGCTAGTCGTTTCATTTCAGTATACCCTCTACATCCTACATCCCCAACAATTTGTTTTACATACTCCAAACGTGGCCTGCCTACACAATTTTTCCCTTCTACCTGTCCTTCCAATATTAAAGCGACTATTCCAGGATGCCTTAGTATGTGGTCTATAAGTCTGTCTCTTCTTTTAACTATATTTTTCCAAATGCTTCTTTCTTCATCTATTTGCCGCAATACCTATTCATTTGTCACTTTATCCACCCATCTGATTTTTAACATTCTCCTATAGCACCACATTTCAAAAGCTTCTAATCTTTTCTTCTCAGATACTCCGATTGTCCAAGTTTCACTTCCATATAAAGCGACACTCCAAACATACACTTTCAAAAATCTTTTCCTGACATTTAAATTCATTTTTGATGTAAACAAATTATATTTCTTACTGAAGGCTCGTTTAGTTTGTGCTATTCGGCATTTTATATCGCTCCTGCTTCGTCCATCTTTAGTAATTTTACTTCCCAAATAACAAAATTCTTCTACCTCCATAATCTTTTCTCCTCCTATTTTCACATTCAGCGGTCCATCTTTGTTATTTCTACTACATTTCAATTTCATTACTTTTGTTTTCTTCTTGTTTATTTTCATGCAATAGTTTTTGCGTAGGACTTCATCTATGCCGTTCATTGTTTCTTCTAAATCCTTTTTACTCTCAGCTAGAATTACTATATCATCAGCAAATCGTAGGTAGCATCTTTATCTTTTCACCTTGTACTGTTACTCCGAATCTAAATTGTTCTTTAACATCATTAACTGCTAGTTCCATGTAAAGATTAAAAAGTAACGGAGATAGGGAACATCCTTGTCGGACTCCCTTTCTTATTAGGGCTTCTTTCTTATGTTCTTCAATTGTTATTGTTGCTGTTTGGTTCCTGTACATGTTAGCAATTGTTCTTCTATCTCTGTATTTGAACCCTAATTTTTTTAAAATGCTGAACATTTTATTCCAGTCTACGTTATCGAAAGCCTTTTCTAGGTCTATAAACGCCAAGTATGTTGGTTTGTTTTTCTTTAATCTTCCTTCTACTATTAATCTGAGGCCTAAAATTGCTTCCCTTGTCCCTATACTTTTCCTGAAACCAAATTGGTCTTCTCCTAACACTTCTTCCACTCTCCTCTCAATTCTTCTGTATAAAATTCTAGTTAAGATTTTTGATGCATGACTAGTTAAACTAATTGTTCTGTATTCTTCACATTTATCTGCCCCTGCTTTCTTTGGTATCATAACTATAACACTTTTTTTGAAGTCTGATGGAAATTCCCCATTTTCATAAATATTACACACCAGTTTGTATAATCTATCAATCGCTTCCTCACCTGCACTGCGCAGTAATTCTACAGGTATTCCGTCTATTCCAGGAGCCTTTCTGCCATTTAAATCTTTTAATGCTCTCTTAAATTCAGATCTCAGTATTGTTTCTCCCATTTCATCCTCCTCAACTTCCTCTTCTTCCTCTATAACACCATTTTCTAATTCATTTCCTCCGTATAACTCTTCAATATATTCCACCCATCTATCGACTTTACCTTTCGTATTATATATTGGTGTACCATCTTTGTTTAACACATTATTACATTTTAATTTATGTACCCCAAAATTTTCCTTAACTTTCCTGTATGCTCCGTCTATTTTACCAATGTTCATTTCTCATTCCACTTCTGAACACTTTTCTTTAATCCACTCTTCTTTCACCAGTTTGCACTTCCTGTTTATAGCATTTCTTAATTGCCGATAGTTCCTTTTACTTTCTTCATCACTAGCATTCTTATATTTTCTATGTTCATCCATCAGCTGCAATATATCGTCTGAAACCCAAGGTTTTCTACCAGTTCTCTTTATTCCGCCTAAGTTTGCTTCTGCTGATTTAAGAATTTCCTTTTTAACATTCTCCCATTCTTCTTCTACATTTTCTACCGTATCTTTTTTACTCAGACCTCTTCAAAAATCTTCTTTACCTCCTCTTCCTCAAGCTTCTCTAAATTCCACCGATTCATCTGACACCTTTTCTTCAGGTTTTTAAACCCCAATCTACATTTCATTATCACCAAATTATGGTCGCTATCAATGTCTGCTCCAGGGTAAGTTTTGCAGTCAATGAGTTGATTTCTAAATCTTTGCTTAACCATGATATAATCTATCTGATACCTTGCAGTATCGCCTGGCTTTTTCCAAGTGGATATTCTTCTATTATGATTTTTAAATTGGGTGTTGGCAATTACTAAATTATACTTCGTGCAAAACTCTATAAGTCGGTCCCCTCTTTCATTCCTTTTGCCCAGCCCGTATTCACCCACTATATTTCCTTCCTTGCCTTCTCCAATGCTTGCATTCCAATCTCCAACTATTATTAAATTTTCATCTCCTTTTAGTGTTTAATTGCTTCATCAATCTCTTCGTATACACACTCTACCTCATCATCATCATGGGCGCTTGTAGGCATATAGATGTTAACAATCGTTGTCGGTTTAGGTTTTGATTTTATCCTTATTACAATGATTCTATCGCTATGCGTTTTGAAATACTCCACTCTCCTCCCTATCTTCTTGTTCATCACGAAACCTACTCCTGCCTGCCCATTATTTGACGCTGAGTTAATTACTCTAAAGTCACCTGACCAAAACTCGCCTTACTCTTCCCACCAAACCTCACTAATTCCTACTATATCCACCTTCATCCTAGCCATTTCCCTTTTTAAATTTTCTAGCCTACCAACCTTTTTCAAGCTTCTAACATTCCACGCTCCGACTCGTAGAATGTTATTTTTTAGTTTTCTGGTGGCCCCTTCATTAGTAGTCCCTACCCGGAGATCCGAACGGGGGACTATTTTACCTCCGGAATATTTTACCAAGGAAGGCGCCTCCATTATTGTAGTGTGAAAATGCAGAGAGCCACATTTTCTTGGAAAAAAAAACAGCTGTAGTTTTCCATTGCTTTCAGCTGCGTAGTACTCAGAGGACTGAGTGATGTTGATATGGCCGTTTCCGTCATTGTGACTCACGCCCCTAACAACTACTGAAAGAGCTGCTGCCCTTCAGGAATGATTCCTTAGTATGGCTCTACACAGATACCTCTCCGATATGGTTGCACTTCGGTCCAGCTACTCTGTATTCCTGAGCACTCAAGCCCCCTCACCAACGGCAAGGTCTCATGATTCATAGAGGAGGTAACAAATCTATCAAACTAGAAAAAAGAACTGCTTTTGTCAACAAGTCTGCTTATGAAAAAGGGCTTCTGTTGCTCTCTTTAATAAATTTCTTGATTTACAAAATCTTCTCATCAATTTATTTGATATACAATTAGATGATGACTTTTTAAATAATATCACTAAAAAAATTGAACAAAAAACAAAGAATTTTCTATACCTCTTCCAATGTGTACTGGAATAATATAAGTGCTCAAATAATATTTATCTTGTTTTTAACGAAAATTTTTGTGAATTAATTTGTAATTATTTTTTATATTTAGCATCTTCAAGAATTTACCATTTGTTAAATCTACATTAGGAGAGTTTTAATAAAAACTGGTATTTAATTTAATTCTGAAAAAATTGATAAAGTCTATGAAAAATAAAAAAATCAACATTTATTACTAAAAACAAAACAGAAAAAACCTTAAAAGAAAAATGTTATGAATTTTGTAAAAATTAAGAATACTGACATATAGGTATCCTGTAGAATAGTTCCAAACTGTGAAGTACTTTGTAGAATTTTTGTGAGAGTAGTAGACTTCTCAGTATTCTTTTTTCATCTGAACATCAATCGATATATAATGAAGAAAGAGAAAAAATTCTGCAGGGAGCACAGCTTTGTCTTACAGTTAACATACAAAGAATTTCTACATGCTTAAAATTCCACAAAGTAGTACAGTATGGACATTACATGCTTGTTGACTGCGACCTTATCAAATTAAGAAAGATCAACACCTCCAACTTGGTGATCATGCCAGAAAATTACAGTTTTGTTAACGGTTTAACAATAATTTTACTTAATTCCATTCACACTATTTTCTGACAAGCTACTTTTACCCGTTTGGCTTAACAGCACGTGGAATTCATATCGGTGGTCTGAAGAAAACCAACATGTGGTTGATTTAAATTTCCAGCAATGAGTTTTGGTGTATGTTTGATGTGGCATGATTGACAATCAGTTCATACTAGAACAGTATGTCACAGATAAAATTTACTTAGAATTTTTAAACAATGATTTTCTTAAATGTCGAGGGCGAGGGCGGTAAATTGACCATCTAGATCACTGGACCTTACTTCCTTAAATTACTGTTTATGAGAATGGAAGAAATGCATGGTATACAAAGCAAAAATTTGACATATGTGATGAACTGATCACTCGCATTCTTAGTGCTGCTCTCCTTATTTTTTTTTTGGAGATGGAAATGCGTTTACACATGGCGTGTCGGACTCTACTGATGGTCTTATCTGACTGCCACCAGCAGACTAGCAACTAAAACCACCCCCATTTGGAGTAATCTGGTGCACCCTAGAAAAAAATCATTAGGCATAACATCAGGGTACGTCAGGCTCCTGACCAGTACACTCTACCTTCAACGAGAGTTTGAACCAACAACACGCCACAGTGACCTAATATTACAACATTAACCGACTGTAATAATACAATAATTACCATATTATATGTATAATACTACAACTGCAACACAAAGTTTTTTCCAACACGATGGTAACACAGTAGCGAATAATGCAAATACAGCGCCAAATCCGCGCAAGATAACCCCCAACATGCAAATTACACTACAAAAATACTCACTACTTAATACTATGATGCCAATTTTGGTTTTTTTATTCCTTATTAAGAAAAGCGAACATATTACATTGACGACAGAAAATATAAGGAAACAAGATGAAAAGTGCATCGACGTCAGTAGTAGAATTTTCAAATGTCTATTTTAATTAATTTAGTATAAACCAAAGTATTTTATTTTTTTTAAAGTAAATTAAAAGTAGTTTAATTTTTCAATGGTTTAAATTTATTTTAATAACAACAGCTTTTTTCATTTTTGCAAGTTCATAACATTTTTCTGTTAAGTTTTGTTCTGTTTTATTTTTAATAATAAAAATTGTTTTTTGTTTTTCATTGACAATATTATAACAATTTTCTCAGAATTAAATTCTCTACAAGTTTTGGTAATAAAATTTACATAATTATTAGTCATTTAACAAAGTTACTGTATTTCAAACCTAAAAAACAAAAATATGTGTTTTTGGTCACCAAATCTTTCTGTTTTACATTGGATATCATGAAAAATTCAAGAGGTACAGTTCTGGGACTTATTTTATTATACTTTTTTCAGGTCAAAAAACATAAGAAATCATCAACTGTATTCTTTACGTAATGCCTTAAAAATTTCAGTATGACCTCATTTCTCTAGAACTGAAATCTGGGTGAAATTGTTCACTAGCCGTAACTTGATAAAACGTTTTCGGATATATGTCTGTTATGAACTTTTCCCTTATTTCAAGCGCTAGATTCAGTTCCCAAACTATTTCCCTTTCCTCCTGAATCACCTTGTGTGTGTGTGTGTGTGTGTGTGTGCATTTGAAATAAAAAAAAACTGAACCAAATTTTATGAAATTACTTTAAAGAAAAATATTAAAAACATTATATTTATAAAATTTGGTTTAAGTTGGATAAAACAATTGTGGTTGTTAATAAAAATATGTAATTCATTTTATTTCATTCACTTCGATTACTTTAGATTATGATATAATCTACCATTGATATAAAATACCATTGTCATACCAGTATGCTATTTAGGTTAGCTGATTAAAATTAAATTGAAAACAAGCATTTAAAGGAATTAAACTATTAATCATATTTAAATTAAGTATAAACAAGTTAAAAAAATAACAAAAATTCATTTTAAAGTTTTGAGAAAGAATTTAAAATGGACAGCCTTAAATAGACAACAGTCTTTTAAGGCTATGTGTTACTTAAGTTCTACTTTTATGATATTCTCAAAGAAAATGTTGAACATCATTATGACAGAGACAACAATAGTTATATTTGTTAACCCTTAGAACCAGACATAAATCAGTGGGAAGCAGTTAATTTCTCATATATGCTTATCTCCTGTGAAAAGGTGCCTGAAAGAAGTGACTGATTTTAACTGCTTCTGTTAAGCAGAGGATTCCTTGTAATAATTAAAATTTTACTATCAAATAGAATTTTGAAGAAATTACTTATTTTGTTTCAATAATATTTTTATAATAAATTTAAATAGTTCATATATAATTATAGAAATTATATGTAATTTTTTAATTAAATAAAATTATACATGGTTTTGATTGTTTTTTTTTTATTATAAGGATATAAATTTCAGTTATTATAGTTCACTGATAGTTGTCATTTAAAATTAATTAAAAAGTTAACTAAATTTAATTAATAAATTCAATTAATTTAGTGCTTAGAAGTGTTGGATATATGGAATAGTTTGCTTTCTAGACCCTCTTGAATTCCACTTGTTTACTTACTTCTATAGCATCTCAGAGAGAAGTTGGCCGCTTATCATCTCAACAACTAGTCTCCTTCAAACCTCTCTGTAAGCCTCTTTCTTCTGTACTTATCTTCAACATATTTACTGACCCTTTTCATCAGTATATCAATCCCCCCATATCAGTTCTGGGTTTTGTCTTAATCTCAACTCTGACCAACGTTTATACTTTTTTAGAGCTATCTGTGTACGTATGCTATCAGCAAGCTGTAATGTCACATCTTATATGTACTAATATTATCTTCTTTGTTAATTATATCATATTTTATGTTTTATAAACTCATTTGTTTGTACAAAATCAGTATATAACCGATTTAAATATAAATTTGTTAAAAAGTAATAAATGTATACATATTTAGGACATGTATTACAGTAATAAATAAATCTTATCCTGATCGATACTTAAAAATACATTATGTAGTTCATGTCAATAAAAGCTAAATTATAAACATAAAAACAAATTATAAGATAAAAAATAGATATTTTAAAGTCCATATTAATTATTTATTAAATATAAACCCATGAAATAATATTAAGGTTGATAGGGATTAAGATAGATTAAATATAAAAAAAAACTTCAAAATAATTAAAAATTCAGAAGTTACTGTTGATAGTTATTTTGACTCATATTTTTATATATGTTGAACAAGATGCAAATTAATTGGTTTTTAAAATTAGTATTATTTAAACATTCATTGAGAAAGTAAAATGTTTTCCATGAAATAAAATATTTTAATTTTATTTTAAATAAATTGGTGGTAAGATTTTTCAAATGGTTCAACAATTTATTAAAAATGGCAATAGATTTGCCGAAGAACTCATAAACCGAAGTATTGTGTTGAGTTGGATGAAAACAGTTCTGTCGTCTAGTCTGGTGAAGATGGATATTGCAATTTTAAGAATAAGTCACCAATATATTTTTTTGCCAAGATTGCACATACATAAATATAAACAAACGCGATAGGTTAACATATTTAATTTTTTAATATAGGTTTAGGCTATTCATAATTACAGGCATCAGATAATAATCTGACAGCCCATTTTTGTTATCTTAAAATCTCATTCTGATTTTTATAATAGAGCTCCAAGAAATCATATACTTTATATGAGAATATTTACAGGCGTAATGATAACAATTCTATTAAGGCATTTTAAGTTCCATAACTGTTATGTTTTTAAAGGATAATTCTGGATGATATCGATCATGAATTCATTCATATATCATGCATAATAAATATCAAATAAACATTAGTAAAGTGTAAAAAAAATAAATTATGTCCAATACTATACTTCAGATAGAGTTTTTTACTAAATTTGTGGTTTTACTTTCTTTTATAGTTTTTACCTAATTATAACAGAAGAGTTTTTATTTGGGTTTTCTGTTTGTTCATTTAAGTATTTGTGCCTCAATTCATTTCTCTCATTTGCGTGAATAAGTCTAGGTATATTATATTTTAAAGCAATTTAACAATTGTTGTTTTAAATTCCTTATCTAGTGCTAGTCGTTTCATTTCAGTATACCCCCTACATCCTACATCCCTAACAGATTGTTTTACATATTCCAAACGTGGCCTGTCTACACAATTTTTTCCTTCTACCTGTCCCTTCAATATTAAAGCGACTATTCCAGGATGCCTTAATATGTGGGATATAAGTCTGTCTCTTCATTTAGCTATATTTTCTAAATGCTTCTTTCTTCATCTATTTGCTGCAAAACTTCTTCATTTGTCACTTTATCCACCCATCCGATTTTTAACATTCTCCTATAGCACCACATTTCAAAAGCTTCTAATCTTTTCTTCTCAGATACTCCGATTGTCCAAGTTTCACTTCCATATAAAGCGACACTCCAAACATACACTTTCAAAAATCTTTTCCTGACATTTAAATTAATTTTTGATGTAAACAAATTATATTTCTGACTGAAGGCTCGTTTCCCTTTTGCTATTCAGCATCTTATATCGCTCCTGCTTCGTCCATCTTTAGTAATTCTACTTCCCAAATAACAAAATTCTTCTGCCTCCATAATCTTTTCTCCTCCTATTTTCACATTCAGTGGTCCATCTTTGTTATTTCTACTACATTTCATTACTTTCATTTTGTTCTTGTTTATTTTAATGCGGTAGTTCTTGCGTAGGACTTCATCCATGCCATTCATTGTTTCTTCTAAATCCCTTTTACTCTCAGCTAGAATTACTATATCATCATTAAAAGTAGTACTGTTACTCCGAATCTAAATTGTTCTTTAACATCATTAACTGCTAGTTCCATGTAAAGATTAAAAAGTAATGGGGATAGGGAACATCCTTGTCGGACTCCCTTTCTTATTACGGCTTTTTTTTTATATTCTTCAATTATTACTGTTGCTGTTTGGTATTTGTAAATAATATAAATCTTGTAATAATATCTATCTTGTTAATATAAATATTATTTATAAATTTGTAAAAAATGTTGAATATATTTTTAACCAAAAGATTAACTGACTAGAAATATGGAAATATCCAATTTTTATAACTTTTCCTTTTCTACGGTTATTGATTATAGTATTTTAAATATTTTGTTACAAACACTAAATGTACTCTGCAGTGCCACAATAGATTTACAATTATATGTACGCTATTGGAATCCTGATGAATCAGTAAATTTTTCTGATCATATGCAGTTCCCATATGTTGATGACCTTTTTCTTGTGTTCCCTTTTCTTATCCATTATTTATTCTTATGTCATTAACATGATAAAACCATATGGTGTTTTGAAATAAGAATTTGTCAAGGACAAAGCTGGGAATATACGCTATCATTTCCAGTTTTTTTTTTTTATTCTTTTCTGCTCTTTCTTACATGTTCCTTTGTTTTTCATCATTGTCAGTCGGTTTATCTTCTTTACAATTTTCTTCATTATTTAATTGAACAAGGTGCGATCAATCTCACTGTTAGAGCAGTGACTGTGCATATTCGTCACTCACTCACTTACATCATTATCTTCAGTATTATCTTGAACAGCCCCTTATCAATTATCGTACCTTCCATTACCTCCCATCGCAAAAGCGTTTTTCATCCTCCAAAAAAAAGAAAACAATATTAGAAAAAGTTCATAAGGCTACACAGGACATTTTACAACTTGTAAATTTTAATAGTAATTTAGAAAAACCTATTTGCATATTAGTATCCAAATGTTAAGTTTTACATATTCATTACAAATCTTTTGAAAATCTAATAGCAATGCTGATGATGACTGTGTGGTGTTTTAAGGAAATGGTCACATATGTGTCCACACTGGTTAAAGTTGTTACAGGCTTTGAAGTTTCCAGACTATGCTGCACATGCCGTCTGAGCAATTGAAATGTTGCAGCATGACAACGTTTTTGATCATTTGTGTTCAGTGATGTTTCAACGTTTTATTTTATGGAAAAGTTAACACACAAAATGTCCATATATATTTCTTTATTCTATTTAACCTCCAGAACCACCATAAGGTATTACTTTAGAGGATGAATGAATGTAAATGAAGTGTAGTGTTGTACAGTTTCAAGTTGACCACTTATATAGATGTCACAGCTGTGACATCTATATAATAGTAGGTAAATAAAAACATGCCCTTATTCGAATGCAACGTTGTGTCAAAAATTCAAAGCAATCGGTGAAGAACTTTCGGAGATTTAAGATTTTGAACAAACTAACATTTACATTTTTATTTATATAGATTGGTCATGGGTAAAAGGAAGAATTATTAATTTTTTTTTTACAAAGTAATAATAAATTTTACAAAACTTAAATTAGATAACATAATCCTTTTTTTTGTATTTATGTTTGGAATTATGTTGGGAATTATCTTAAAGTGAACTTAGGGTGATGTAAAAAAATTGAAGAAACTAAATGAAAATAACTGATTACACTAAGTCAGGTCGCATGTTTAACTTAACATTTTGGTAATCCTGTTTGTATTTTCGAGACACATTTTCTGATTTGCATGAAATTTTATCAGTAAGATTACTTGCCATTTGTAAGAAACATACTCGTACTTTGCAGAACAATATTTATTGTCGCCGAATGGCTTCGACGGCACGTGGCACTTACTAACCTTATGATGGCTGAGAAGGGCTGTTGTCGTCGAATGGCTTCGACGGCATGGCTTCGTAATGGCTTCGTAATTCATAACCTTGTGGTGGCCCTGAAAAGGGCCGTTTTTTGCGTTAGCTCTGAGAAGAGCTGTTGGGTCCGGAAGCTGGTCTCCGGCGAAGTCGGGGAGTTGCGGCTCGTCCATTGAAGTCAGACCGGGCTTTCCCTCAGTGGCAGTGGTGGCCCTCAGAGCCCCGCAGTGTCGGTCGTCCTTCGCCGGCGTGGCAGAGGCGGTTCTCTCCGAGCGATCCCACGCTGGGCCGGTTCCTGCTGCTGAGTCCGCTGGCCAGGGCGATTGAGGCCCGGCGAGCGGAAGCGAGAAGATAGCGTTCGTGTCCAGCGGCTCCCTCGGCGGGCCGGCCAGGCTGCTGCTCCGGCGGGGATGTTGGCATCCGCCGGGAGGTCCCACGTCGAGGCGGCCAGGGAACTTCTTCTGACTTCTTCCATCTTTTTCTTCTTGGTCTTCTCCAGGTGGTGGTCGACGATGAATTGAAAATTCACTCTCGTGCACGTTCTTTTATTGGAATTGAGAGTGGTGTGGCTGCTGCGCTGCTATGGTGAGAGAAGTGCGCGGTAGGAGTGATGCGTATCAGCGCGTCCGTATACTGTGCGCCAGCTCACATCGTTTCTACCGTTATCGCCCGCCGATATTAAATTAAGCATATATGTGGTAACAATATATAAATGATTATTCATAAAATTTTTCGATTCAAAATGTAGCTATGACTTTTTTCTATCTGGAGGTAGAGTGACGCGTTGGAGGGGCATTTTCTATCGTATCAGACACTGCTATAAATTGACAAAATTTTTCCTGCATTTTTGGGTCACCGACATATCCATCGCATAAGATACAAAGTGAGCAACTTAAAACTATCATTTATGATAGCCACCTATTAGCGCTTGTGATATTTTATCGTTATTATAAGTATCAGCGTTACTGCCGTTACACTAATTTTTTCTATTATTGTTATTTACAACACTGTTCATGTTTAAGTACAATAGTTTTTATTTTGTAGAAATATTTTCCTAAAATGCCTTATTTTGTGCTAGAAAGAATTGAAATGCTGATTGAATTGAAATTTGTGCTAGAATCAATTCAAATGTGTGTTCATTCATAATCCTTTAAGGAAACATGTGAAATATTCGCTTAATAATCTATATGAAAATTAGTACAACGAAGTAGTGTAAAGTACATATCGTGCCGTAAGATTCTGCATTCATTAAATTAAGGGACCGTATATTTAACATCTATCTAAAAAATTAAGGAAAAGCCAACTTAAACGTCTTAATTACTGTTTAATTAACCTGTTTCTGAATAAAATTTTTAATGGTGAATTAGACCAGGTGTTGCATTTCATGACTGATGAAGCGTGTTATTAGGAATTTTAATTTCCAAAACACCAGATATTGGTCCGCAGAGAGTTACCTACATACATCAGTTCAGTTGTATAACGATGAGAAAATCAGCCTGTGATGTGCTATATCTGAGGCAATAAATATTTTTTTATATGATTTGTCAATACAGAAGTACATCTATCGACTTTACTTATTTCAAATATAATACCCAAATATAATTCTTGGGATAATACTTATCCCAAGAAAGGAAAGTACATATTACTTTCAAAGAATATAATCCCGCTCAGTTGACTGGTGGTGAAATCGATTTTTGCTTCTTGCACAAAGACAGACACACTTTTGCACTTCACTGACCCGCGTTCACACGGCTTTTACAGAAAGACGAATAGTCAGCAAAGATATGTGGTTTCCACATTGCCCAGATTTGATTATTTGTGATTTTTATCTCTAAGACTACTTTAAGAATAATGTTTATGAAATAAATTCCACAATTTGAAAGAACTGAAGGTGAATATTCTATCGAAGCAGTCATCTTTTGTGTCGGGAGTCTATTTTTACAAATAAATATGTAAACTTTCAATAATATATGTACTTATTCTTTGCATTCTCATTTTTTTATTTATAAAATCATGTGGTTAGGGGTTCGAGTGGGCCTTCTGCAGCAAACCGTGTTAAGTTTTTTTTTGGTTTTTTTTTTTAGTTGCTCATTCAGGACTTAACTGTTTCATATTTTTCTGCATGTTTCAGCCTAACAGTTTTCTTTTAAACCGTTCTCTGATTACTATCTAGAATCATGCCTTTCTTACAAATACTGTTGAATATTTAATCATACGTTACTGTCTGATGAACTTATTTAAAAGGAAAAAAATGAATTACAAAAATATAAAATATTAAATGGTGGAATTACTTAATCAGCTCGTGATGAAGAATATTTTAGTTGATTGATGTGGTTGTGGAAAGGGAAAAATATATGGAAACAAAAACACTTGCACAGGACAGGAACAAGCGGAGAGCAGCCACGGCAAGACCTGCTCCGTTGACAGAACACAATGAATGAATTCTTTATTTTTTATATAGAAACATGAAGGCTACGTAAAATATGTAAGCTGAACTTCAAGCAGCATCCCGAGATGCCAAGGCTAAAGATCGGTCAAATGAACATTTAAGGGCTCAAGCTACACGTCAAGTACGCTTGCGATATACAGGATGACCGCTCGTAAGTTTAATAATCAACTCGAAAAATCATCGCCTAACCTATTGTGTGTGTGTATATATATATATAGAGTTTAAAATTTTCTAAATAAAATCACAGTTTACGATATTGAAAACCATAAATAACTTATCTTCGAATCGATTTGAATAGAAAAACAAATAATCGATTTATATAGATTATTTTGAATAAGTCAATATAACTTAGGAACAGATATACCTTTTTTTCTGTTCAGCCTCCGGGAATTACCGTCAGCTATTACTTCAGAGGATGAATGAGGATGGTATGAATATGAGTGTAAGTGAAGTGTAGTCTTGTACAGTATCAGGTCGACCATTTCTGAGATGTGTGGTTAATTGAAACCCGACCACTAAAGAACACCAGTATCCACGATCTAGTATTCAAATCCGTATAAAAGAACTGCCTTTACTAGGATTTGAACCTTGGAAATCTCGACTTCGAAATCAGTTGATTTGTGAAGACGCGTTCACCACTAGACCAATCCGGTGGTTGGTCTAGTAGTTCCACCACTAGACCAACCACCGGGTTGGTCTAGTGGTGGAACTGAATACCTACTAATACCTAAAGGAACTGATATACATACAAATACCAAAATTGAATTGTGCACCCTTTGAATAACATAGAATAAGGATGCAAAATTTGAAAAAATTTGGTCGTATAGTTTCAGAGGAGGTTTCGAACAAAATTTTACAATAAGTTGGCCCAATTTTATCAGATTCTGTCCAATAAATAAATGACAAGAAATTTTATTACAATACTGTGTCAAGTCTAGACGATCTACATATGTAGAAATCTGATGTGGACAGCACATGACTTCCTTGTACGTCTATTAAATTACACACACATATTTCTGCTGCACTTAATTTAAACTTATTTCATTTGAAAGTGAGATACGATTTCCAATCCTTTAATAGAGGTGAACTGTTACACAATTTTTAAAATATGAGTTTTTATTAACGTCAAATATTTATAAAATTATTAATTCAACAATCTTACTTGAAATATTAGGTTAGAGTAAAAGTTTCTTGAATACTCTTTAAATAAATTGTTTACTAAATAATCCAATAATGAAAATTGATTATTCTACACCTTAAGATCAGAATTAATATTTGTAACCAGTATACAATAGTTCAATAAACGGAATACTTTAATTATTGTTAACCTTTATTTATACGACACACCAGAAATCTGAAATTCACTCTAGAAATCTTGTGCATATTACGCAAAAGTGAAAAAAAATTTCAACAATCACTTTAAATTGAATACAATTCAAAAAATTGTTTTATTTTTTTGTCAAATAATTACATAAATTTTTTTTTTTTAAATAAATATAAAATTTTTATAAGAATTTGGTAAGAAAAATCAAAAAATAATACGAATCTAAATTTTAATTTTCAATTAATATTAAATAATCAGATGTTTCATCAAATATACTACATATGCACATACGTAATTCCTATTAAATTACATTTCCACATTTTTAAAAGTACATAAAATATTATTTTATTAATAATGTTTTTCCATTTTTTTTTTTATTTTTATTGTCATTAATTATTGTTCATGGTCCGATTTGCTTCATATTCAGAATATGTGTTACAAGGAAAGAAATACCTCTGCCAAAAAATGGACCCGCTAGATGGCACTGGGGTTGAGATATTTAGAAAAATTGTATTTATGGATCGATTTGGCTCATATTCATAATATATATTAGTACGGGAAAAGAAAATTTTTTACAAATATGTTCGGATATGTGTCCACTATAGACTAAAAAACTACTGGACCGATTTACTCGCGGGCTTTTGCAAAATGGTCCGCGTTGTCTGGAGAAGGTTTAAAGCTATTGAAATCCTCTATCTGACCAGTAGAAAGAAATTTAAGGGTATTTTGAACCGACTACTGTGTTTAGATAGTAGTTTGATTTAAATCCGATAGGTTGTGCTGCTTTGACAATTGGACTTGTTTTCATTCTGACTTTTATACAGTGAAAGGTTAAATTTTGTGAAGTTCCGTAATGTTCAGTTTTATAATGTTTTATCAAACTTTAAGGTGTGTCCATTTAATTTATAAATAAATAAATTTATATATATATATATATATATATATATATATATATATATATATATATATATATACTCAAATATAGCAATAGTGAAGCGTTGCTGGTTGTTTGCTATAAATAGTACATCAATGCGTTTGAGATTGCATGCAAAGTCATGATTCTAAAATGTTTATTTAGCGCTGAAAGTCACGCACGTTAAACTTCACTCTTTTGCATTACCTCGGTCTGATCTATTTTTATCTGTTTCGTTCAATACTGTCTGTTAAAACAATAACAATAAACAGTTATCTATATATACGAGTCTATGATATTTTACATAGATCGTAAACGTCAATCGATTCTTTTTCTTCAGTTTTCTATAGGTATTTTTTTTTTAAGGAACAAATTTTTAATTTGCACATGATAATAATCACTTCTGTGCATTTTCGTATTAATTTTACTAAAATTAATATATCAGTTTAAAAAAACCATTCCTGAGAAATAGAAGTTTCTTAAGAAAAAAAAAATGGCTGATAAATAAAAAAGTGTTGATCTAATTTTTTCTAAATTAAATGACAAAACGGCAAGTTTGAATAAATTAATTTTATAAGATTTTTGACCTGCTTTGGATAGGAATAAATTTAAATGAGGTTAAACATTAAAAAAAAAAAAAACTTATGTAATTAAAAAGTATTATTTGTTTTTTAGCTTATTTGACGGTAAAAATTATATAGATTAACAGAGACCGATTGGAGAAGGAAATTACCTTCATTTTTAAAAAATTTAATTATGAAACTAGTTTTTTAACTCAATATAATCGGCGAAGATATAACGCTATTAGTATAATTTATAATACGTAATTCTTTTCCTAAATAAAATGTTTTGTTAGGGATAATGAATTTGTTTTTAAGGGAACTGAAGGAAAAGTTTTAGTTTATTGATATATGGTAATTCCGCGACATTTTTTTTTTTTTGTTTTTTTTTTTAATATTTATTCATGCGTTTTATTTTATTTTATTTTCTAATTGTCTTTTCTGGTGTAAGAAAACAATGATCCTGATCAGTGACCTATATTTAGGATAAATCCTGTTTACAAAGTTCTATTAAATATTTGTTTGAATGGTACGGCGTATATGCTCTCAACGGATCAATGAAAAGGCGCTAAGCAGTGAGACCGCCTGCTTGGCTCCATTCTCAGCGTCTGACTGGCGTCGTGATATCATGATGTCAGGGTCAGTTTTTTGGGGGTAAATTGCGCATCTTTTGCTGTTATCTAAATTTCTTGAAAAGTTTAATTGAAGGAAATTATTGAGTGGTTTATAAATTAGTCTTTTATTAATTGTTTGTCTATAATAATTATAATAATAAAATATTAACGAATGTTTTTCTTCTTTTTTTTTTAATTGCTCTAGAAATATTACATATATTTATTAGTTACCTCATACCTGATATCTATATCTATCTATAATCTAATAAAAACGGATGGCGCAAAAAAATAAACAGTTTTTAAAGATTTACTCAAAGCAAATTTTTTAAGTTAATTTTGTTAACTAATGAAGTTAATTTATTTCAATGGGAAATTATAAACTAATTTATGGAGATATTTATGCTGTTGATGGAACACTATATCGCGCAAATGACTCCCATTTTCTGCCTCGCAAAGTTGTGGTCTTTTCAGAGAGCTCTCCTTGACGTCGGTTGAAACATTCAGAATTAGGGTTTGAATTTCAGCTCGAATATTTTATTTTAATTGTTTGATCGTTGTTAGGTTAGTAACATAAAACGTTCTCCTTTAGATATCCCCAGAAAAAATAATCTGGGGTTGTTAAATCCGGTAAACGAGGAGACCAGTTGATTACAGAATTGCTTGAAATTATCCGTTTGTCAAAAATCCTTCTTAAAGAGCTGAATACTGACTCTGGTCTTTGTGCAGTGGCTCCAACTTGTTGGCACTACATCACTTGATTGTCAACAACAACAGGTCGTAGAAAAGTTTGAATCATACGAGGTATGTCTATTAAATAACGAGACTAATGCTGTAATGCTGTAAAAATTATTTTAAATTTATACATATTTAGTTATTATCCCCTTCAATATACACTCCTCCTCTATCACTACAATGCTCCATGCGAATTTCCGTTGTTCGAAACAGTGATGTAAGACTTCTTTTGTAAGCTCTTTCATGATACGTGCCGTTTTTCTTTCACAGCTTCAACGGTCTGAAATCTTCTTCCTTTTAATGCAGATTTAACCTTGGGGAACAGATAAAAATCACATGGTACCAGATCGGTACCACATGGCGAATAAGGCGGATGGTCTAACACTGGGATGTTATACTTGGGTAGAATCGTCGTGACAGACAATGCAATGTGAGCCGGTGCGTTTTCCTGATGAACCCATGACTTTTTCTTCCACAATTTGGGTTGATTTTCTTATTTTTTCATGGAGTTGAGCAAAGACCTTGACTAAAAACAAGAATAGTTAACTGACGGTCAAATCGGATCAGATTACCATTTTTTTTCAATATTTTTATAATTTTTTTTAACGAGAAAGGGCGACCCGGGCGAACATCATCTTCATCGTTTTCTCGGCCATCTTGGAAGCGCTTAAACCATTCAAAAATCCGCGCACCTGATAAACATTCATTGCTATATACTTTTTTTAATAAAAGATAAGTTTCAGTAGCGGTTTTTCCAAGTCTCATGAGAAATTTTACGACAATTCTTTGTTCTAATAAAACATTTATCTTTTTTTTCCATCAAAACAAAATAAAAACAGATGTTATCCAAACGAAGTCCACGGCCAGACTAATATATCTACACAAACTGGAGTGGCAACAATCGAAAGAGAAGGCTTCAGGTTACACATCTGTCTGTCGAACGAATTTGGCGCATGCGCAGTTCTATAGCAGAAATAGTCTCGTTATTTGATAGCCATACCTCGTATGCCGGTATCGCTCAGCAGTTACGATTACAACTTACCCGTCATCTTCAAAAAAAGTATGGCCTAATAATCGTTAGGGATGTAATAACGTAACAGATTGTGCATTTAAGCGGATGTAATTCTCTAAAGTGAATAACTCTTTGATATTTAGTTCCCCATATTCGGGAATTTCGTTTGTTAAGAAAGTCCACTCGTGAAAGTGGGCTTCATTCATTGCTTATTATCAAATTAACGCATGAAGTTTTTATTTTCTCGTGCCAATTCTTGAAATTATGTGGTACAATTTAGGCGTCGTTTAAGGTCTGTTGGGTTCAGTTCATGGTATTCAGAGTAATGTTTAAATGAAGAAAACATCTTCGAGTTAATGTTTCTGGATTCTCCTCAAAATCCTCGTATAGTTAAAATATTCCCTTCACTTCGGTCTGTATGTGGTCTTTCGGATCTTGGTATATCCCTTACTTAACCTTGCTGTCGTAAACGTTCCACTAAGTGCCTAATCATGTAAACGGAGAGTCGAGATAATTAATTGGCGGCAATAAATTCGTTGAGTCTCTATTGTTGACTGTTGATTTTCAAAATAAAATTCTATGATATTCTTTCGCTGAGCAACTGTGTATCTTTCTATCATTAATTTTCCAAATTTTCTTTAATAAGGTCTGAAAAGAAAATGAACAAAACCAGTTATAATTAAAAAGTTATGAATTTTTGAAAACGTTTGCCTTTATTTGCGCCACGCTATATATCAGGTATTGAGATATTGTTTGCTGGAATATTGTTTTTGTAAAACTGGTTGTATCCGTTGTGTTATATAATGCGCTAAATTAGAGAGTGAAATGGTATTCAGGTATTCACTAACGATCTTTCCATGTTGTTCCTTAAAAGCTCTCTACCTCGTGCAATGACAATACATCATGCGAGTGACAAATGAAATACAGAAATGAGAAAGATGGAACAATATGAGAAGGATGGAGAAATTTGTTTATTTGTAGGCCTGTGTTAACTGTGCACAATCTTATGAGCAAACAATACCCATAACTACCGACTGTGATTGGTTAATTATCCTATTCTGGATTTAGAAGTACCTGTATTAATCTTTTCTTTTTTTTTTTTAATTTAAATTAGAAAATTTAACTAATACTTTTTCTAAATTTTCTTCAAAAATTATATTTTTTAAACTATATCTCAAAAAAAAAAAAAAATACAGAGAAACTTGTATGAAAGTTTTATTTTTATCTGAACTAGTTACCGTTAATTAACAAATAATATATTACGTAAGTAGATGAGTATGAAAAATATTTTACATCAAGCTAATGGAATTGAGGTATAGATTAAGTTAAAAATTTCATTCAAGTTTCTCATGTTCAGTTGGTTTGTTATTTTCTATGTCGTCTTTAAAAATGTCCTCTAATAATTTCAGTATTTAATAAAATGATGTGTTAAATATTTAAAAGGAATAAAATGCACGTAGTTCTAAAACCAAAGCAAACTTACTAACCGAACACAGTAGTTATCTGAATCGGCACAGGATCTTTTGTAACACTCCAAAGAATTAACGAGTTAATTTTCTTGTAGTTAAATGTCCACGTATATAAAAACGTTGTACAACTTTTTTATATACGTGGTGTAGTGGTTGGCACGCTAGCTTCTAAATAATTTGGCCTCGGATTGATTCTCGACATGGATCTGGGGTTTTTTCACCTTTCATTTCATTCATTATCTCGTTCTCATTAAAGTATGGTGAGAAAGAAATCCGAGGTAGTGTAGTATAAAAACGTTACGATTCGGCCGATGAATTATGATTAAATCAGCGTAATCATCTTTCTACCGTTCGAGTTGGGTTACTACAACTTCTCTTTAAACTCCGACGAATGTTTTGCGTTCATTAGGTTACTTTAGGATAACCCACCGGGTTGGTTTAGTGGTGAACGCGTCTTCCCAAATCAGCTGATTTGGAAGTCGAGAGTTCCAGCGTTCAAGTCCTAGTAAAGCTACTTATTTTTACACAGATTTGAATACTAGATCGGGGATACCGGTGTTCTTTGGTGGTTAGGTTTCAATTAACCACACATCTCAGAAATGGTCGAACTGAGAATGTACAAGACTACACTTCCTTTACACTCATACATATTTTCCTCATTCATCCTCTGAAGTATTATCTAAACGGTAGTTACCGGAGGCTAAACAGGGGGAAAAAAGGGTCACTTGAGGATAGCCTTTAGATATTCTCCTTCTACTTTGTTATAGTCGTTAGCCACAGAAGAAGATTTACTGTTTTTTCCAATACTGAAATTACACACCTGTCTTAGGAACCTGTTTAATCTGAGAATCTGTTCCTTGATTTTTTAGTAAATTAAGAGGACTTTCAGTAAATTGAATTATAGGACAAAATTATCGTTATTGCGATCACTGTTTGTTTTGTTGGTATTTGGATAGCAATTTTGGTGTTTAAAGACTCAATAAAGTACTGATCTGAGTTCATAGTCTTATTGAAGTTATATGTAGGAAGAGTTTTTGTGTGAAACTTTCCGTTTTAGAGGAAGACGCGGGGGTCGCGCTTCTGTGAATTGGTTAATTTAATAGTTGAGGGTTTGTAAGCTATGGTAGGTGGTCGTTGTTGGAAGATGCCATTCAAAGGCGATAGTTGGTTGTGTAAGTACACTGATGAAAATGTCTGCCGAGGCATTTTCATCGGTGGCATTCTGACTAGAGGCCAAACTGATGACTATGTTGAGATCAAGTTTAGAGGGTCTAAAAGACGACGTTCGGTAAAGCCGATCATGATAGGAACGGAGAGGGTGGTATGGCGACCGGGATCGTAACAGGGAAGGTTTTTTCCCCTACGGGGGTCAGGATATCTTAGGAACCTGCGAATTAATAATTTCTTTAATCGCAGTTCTACGCCAAGACAAGTGAGTTTCTAGTCCTGGTCCGGGGTTCATCGTGTGTTACAGGCATGGCGTGTACCTTGATACTATTATCTGACCGAAATCGACTCACAACGCAAGTCAAAATCGCTGATGAACAATCAGCCGCTGGAGGAACGTGGTTAAGACTGGTACCAAGTCCTACGTTGCAGGAGAATCCCCGATGTGTGGCTTATGCAAGTGCAAAACATACAGCACATTCTCATTCGGTTGGAGGCTGAAGTTTTGTGTTCAATCAGAGCAAAATTTGTTCGGGTTTTGAAAGTACAAACTTTCTGAACGATGTAGGTTACTATTACACCTACGAATCCTGAGCTCAATCGGTTGACAGTATGAACGATTTGACATCTTCTCCAAGTCAGTTCAGAAAGTAGACAGGTTTTTGCACAAGCTTCAGTGAATATTTGTTACTTCCCGAGACTAGGGCTTTGCAAGGGATCAAACTTTGGGTATCCACAAAAACAAATTTTTAATCCTTGTAGAAGATAATACCTTCCAAGAAAGTTAGTTTAGATGACTTTAGGGATAATCAGCCTTCTATATTGGCTTGACGTAAACCCCAATTTTTTCCTTGGGTTGACTGAATATTCAACTTTTTAACTTACCGCCTCTTATGCTTAAACAAAAATAAATGTAATCGCTAAGATTAAACAAGTGATTTTTATGATGTGTCATAATAGAATTTAATTTGAAAACTAAGCTATTTTTCTGGATATAGCATTTAAACCACTGATTCTATTAAAAAACAATGGGAATTCTTTTTATTGAATTGCATGCCGTCGTTATCGTCTCATTCTATCTAGTATACTTTTATATATTTCTATTCCAAATTTAATAGTATGAATGTAGTTGTACTATACTATAGCTTAAGCTATGTATGAATATTTGTAGAAAAATATTTATTCCCCACCTGTAAAATATATATATATATATATATATATATATATATATATATATATATTTTATTTTGTTTCTTTTTTTAAATCTAATTCTTTTAATTTGTATTATTAATATTTAGGAAAGTGATGCGATACTATGCCAGATTTTTTTTCCACTATAGACATTTCGTAATTAATTTTCTAAAGAGATATCACTATTTTGTTAAAATGCATTTTACAATATATTTACAAAATTAATTCAGTATAGATTTCGTTATAAATACTCTGCATTCTGCTGTTTATATTTAAATTAAAATGCAAATTTTTGAATAAAATGGAATGATTTATAAAGGCAGTTTATGTTTTCGTTAATTATTTATAGGTTGTACTGTATTCTATGAGATATTTGTTTATCACAAATAATCCAAATCATTGTTTGTAGTATAACATACAATACAATAATCATAAATTAATAAATATTAGTATTGTTTTTACTAATTATGCCATCTATATTCATAAAATAAATTTACCTCTTTGTTTTATATTCTGGGAATAATTAATTTTTTTTTTTTTTTAATCGTAGTAGTCTGGATATTTTGAATTAATTTAACTTAGTGTAAAATTGATATGTTGTATACAAGTTAGGCTGAAGCCCCGATAGAATTCGTTGTAATGGTGATGGAGAGATTTAACAATTTTGCTTCAAATGAAAAAAAAAATTATATATATATATATATATTCAGTTTAAGACTCAGATACTTTAAATATATAAGATATTGATGTAATATTAGTACTTGAATTTGAGGCGTGTTATTAAAGTAAGATCCATTTTGAATTTCTGTATGTATGCGCGATATTAACAGATGGCGTTTGTGTAGGTCAGTTATTTTAATTGTAATTTTATACAATATACTTAATATATGTGTGCGTGTATATATATATATTTATTTATTCCTACAAGGAAGTATTGTTATCGTGAAAAATTTCGGTTTTTATATTTCAACGGAAATATCCATTTTGACCATCCCTGAATCCATTTTGACTAATTTCAGTCTGACGTTTGTACATACGTATGTATCTCGTACAACGCCGTAGAATGTTGAACTTTTGGATTTAGGACTGTTGTAACATCTAGTTGTGCACTTCCCCTTTTGATTGCAATCGAATTGACCAAAAATGTCCAAAAAAAGTCCTCATTGAGAGCTTTTAAACGGTAAGTGGTACTTATTGGTTCCAGAATTATAGCCAAATAAAATTTTAATTAATGAAATATCTTACAAGGGGAAGACACATCGGTCCGAATCCGACTTCATTTTACTTTTTTTTAATTTAAATATATTGATTTATTAATAATTATTAACCTCTGATTGTAAAAACTTTTTAAAATAATTAATTCAACGATGAAAAAAAATTGACCTGGACACCACATGACTTCCTTGTACACCTGTTAAATTACATATATTTTTTATTCCATTTTTTTTTTGTTATTGAATTATTATTTATTGTAAAACCTTTTTACAATCACAGGCTAATAAATATTAATAAATCAATCTATTTAAATTTAAAAAAAAGGAAATGAAGTCGGATTCTCGCCGATGTACTTTCCTCTTGAATTATCCAAATATTCCATTAATTAAAGTTTTATTTGGCTCTAGTTCTGAAATCTATGAAAGTTAGTACCACTTATGATAGATGAAATTATACCACGTATGAAAAGCTCAAAATGGATATTTCCGTTGAAATATGAAAACCTAAATTTTTCGCGATCACAATACTTCCTTTTACGTACAAGGAAAAAAATGAAAGTTATTAAATTAGTAAAGTGAAAAAAAAATCAGAAGTTATTAGTGAAATAAATTTTATATACATTTCATTAAAAAAAAATGTGTATATGTAATTTAATACACGTACAAGGTATCAAGTGGTGTCCAAATCAGATTTTTATTTTTTATTAATATACAAACTATATTAATTAATTTCAATTAATATAGCTGTTAGCAACAATAATTTTAGTCTCTTTGTTCTTAGTTGTTTATATTCATCCATTTACGAGTGCCACAATTCGTGATCCCAATAAGTGAGAGTGTGCGAGGAATACAATTCTGCGACTGAAGTTCTCAGGAAAACCTTTTGCTTACGGGCCGAATATTACGAGTGAAGCTAAAGTAAGACAATGCTGTCGTTCATTTGAAGAAGGACATGAAGAACGTAGCGGCCGGCCGTCGGTGATAACAAATGATTTGATTGAAAAATTTGTGAACCGGCATTTTACCGTGTGAGAGTTGTCTTGATGTTTCATGAGTTTTGATTTATAATTTTACTGAAAAATTTGAGTATAAATAATTGTATGCCAGATGGTTACCGAAGATGTTACCAAAATAAATAAGAAAAACTGTCTTGCTTCATACCATGAATGTTTGCGGCGTTACTAAAATGAATATGATGAATTGTTTGACCGGAGATGATACCTGGATTCCTTATTCGAGCATGGAGATAAAGCCAACAGTCGATTTGATAGCGAAATTCATCATCTTCTAGACGGAAAAAGTTCAGAAAAGAACGAAAACATTCGTAAAAGACGGCGCTTCACCGTGTACAATTGTCTTTGATGTTTCAAGATCTTTGATTTATGAAGTTTTGACTGAAAAATTGGGTGCCAAAGATATTAATGACACACACAAGGTAATGAAGTTTATGGCTAATGTTCTTTTCGCAAAAAGGTGTCTTGCTAGTTGAACTTATTTGAATGCGAATACATATTGCGAAAAGTTAAAAATCTTAGGAGGCTATAAAAACAAACGACGTGGGGTGCTATCCCGCGAGATTTTGTTTTTACATGACAGTGTCCAGCCACAAAAGGCAGATCAGATAATGAGGCGATTGAAAAATCCTAAATTGTCCACCATATGGCTTTGTCTTAGTTCCCAGCGATTATTTTCTTTTTCTTGACATCAAATAATGATTCCCATCACAAAGATTTGATGAAGACAACGAATTGAAAATGGCGTTACTGCGTGGTTCAAGTTACTGATGAGGGAATTTGTTGGAAAAGGGATGATGTTGGAAAAGGGAAAAGGGCTAGTGAATGTTTTTAAAAAATAAGTTGAAGGTAGCTATATAGAAAAGTAGTAAGTAATTTCATTTTTATGCGTAAATAACAAAATTTGTTTATATTTTTCAGTTTTGATTTTATTTAAAAACGGGCTTTATTTCTAAAATAACACCTTATTACGTCATTTCAGTTCTCACTCATCTATCCTCCCGTTACATTGGCCAAAATTTTAGCTCATATCCTGATTCGGTAACATTTTCATACGCCTAACCGCCTGAAAAGGGATTCAGGGTTGATCGTCCTAAAGACTTACAGTTTTCAACAATTTTTATTTAAATTCTATCTAGTTTTTTCTTCTTAGAACCACAGCCATGAGATTTCAAGTAGACCACTTGAGAGATCCACTTCATCCGATCCATTCTGAAAATTAGCTGCTTAACCGTTTTCCAACGAAAGTCCGATAATTCTCTTAAAGCCCTCATATTGAATGTATTATGAAAACCGTTTGTCGAGTTTCATAATCTATCATTGCGACAAAAATTAATAAATCATTCAAGACGTATATGATGTGGTAGATAATTCGATTGTTCTAAGTGTTAAAAAAATTAATAGCGCAATTATTCCGATAATTTAATTTAATATATGAAATTAGAATTATTTACAGTAATCGAATTCTTATAACAGAGAACCACTCGTTTTCACTGATTATAGTCTATCAAAACTTTTAACTAGATGATATTCCTATTATCAAGTTGTAATTAATTTTCTTCTTTTTTTTGTTTATTTATCTTGAAAATAAGAAGTACATTTCCTTATTTATTTTTCTAGAATGAACTAGGCCTACTGCTGCAGTAGTAAAATCTTCTTTTTTTTTCTTTTTTTTTTTGTAGAAACGAGGCGAGAAAATAGACCGTATTTCCTTTCTTGAAATGTGGAAATTGGTCGCTCAGCATCGTTTGCGGAAATGGGGAACATCTCTACTCATTTTTTTTCCTTTAAACACTTTATAAAAATACAAGCAGTGAATCTCGACCGTTACATTTTTTAATCATTTGTTTTCTATTGTAGCAGTCTATCTTTAAAATTATCATTAAACGAAAATTTAATTGTATAGTTTCATAAATTTTGAAGTTTAATCTTATGTAATAAATTGGATAAAATACTTTTATTTTTTTCTATAAAAATTTTAAAAGAATTTATTAAAAAATTGTTTTAATAACAAATGGCTTATATATTTATTGATATTACCTTACTATCTTAAAACAATTAATATAACGTACTTTATTGCAATGTGTAATATTATTGAATTTTCTAAAATTAATAAAATACATCGTACTCTTGAAAGAGAAAAAAGTTTTAAAAACAGATGAATAAATTTTAAAGAGGCTGCACAAGGAATAAAAGTAAAATTAACAACAGATAGATTTCTACTTCTCGTTTTATTCAGCTACTGATTTAATACAAGCTTTTCGATTAATAATAAAAAGTATTTCTAGCATAATGAAGGAGTTAACAGCAAGAAGACGAGCTCGGTGCTTGTGTCGATAAAATAATTACTATTGTCGTCATAGATTAGTTTTCAATTTCGTTTAATAATTGAGATTTAAGAAATTTAAAAACCCATTCGTAAAATTAAAGTCTTAAAGAAAGTGAAGAAATACTTATATTATTTGTTCTGTACATCTCTATTTCACTACTTGTTTTTCTTCGATCCTGTTTTACACCCTTTTTGCCTCTCTTTGATCCGGAATTATTTAAGGTTTTCAGCTGTTTTCTTCAATTTTAAATTAATTGTTCTGTAAGTCTATCTCAAAGGATACAAATGAAAGGATATTAAATAGTTTAAAGTCTTAAAGGAAAATTCTACTTATAGTAGAAAATTCTACTTAAGTAAAAGAAGACTTGATTACAAAAGAATGTTTCTTGGAATTTTGAAATTAGTACGGTAAAATCCTTAAGAATGGTATTTAAATAAGTTTTTCTTTTCTCAGGTCTATTTATTCGTATATTTAATTCTTTTTTTTCTACGGATGTTTAATATATAACGTTTGTATTACGTGGATGGAACCTGTATGTTAATATCATGTTAATGATATTCAACCAATTAAAAGCCTACCCTTTTCAGCCACTGACCCATCAGAAACTGGTATTTTTTAATGTATCAGCTGATTTTTTACTTTGATTTTAGTCCAATTTAGAAGTTAGCAAGCAGAGGCTAATTTGAAAGTACACCAATAGGTAACTAAGTTTCTATATTACATTTGTTTATCCTTTTGTTAATTAATTAGAATTCCAAGGAAGAAATGTCTTTAACAATAATCCATATTAAAAAAAGGCAGAACTTATGATTAATATATTATTGGCACAGAAATCTATTGTTAAATGTATTTTTTGAAAAATAAAAAAAAAATATTCCGTAAAAATGTATTCTTTCATCGATTCAAATCTACAATCCCAATAATTTCTCAGTCGTAGATAAATATTCAACTCTCTATATTGGCCATTTAATGCACTCTTGCGAAGTTTATGACACTCGCTAAGACTTGTATCGTAATATACTTTGCACTTGTGGACCAATAACTATCTTTATAGGCTTGTTTCATAATGTACTATTGTACACGTGGGGTACTAGTCTTTAATTAAAGAATTCTGTAACTTAGATATATATCTAAGTTATCTAAATTGATGGTATTGTCCAAACTCGTAATTTGAGTAAAGAATAATATTTCATGCATTGCGCTACCAGCACACCACTAACAAGTTTAATTTTCATTTACTTTCTGGACGATTGGGAACGATTAAACTCTAGTGTAGGTTATAATGTAAGTGTAATAAGTAACTTAAACATTTTTTGGACAATTATTGAAGTTTCATATTCGTTTGGAAAGTTTGAGAAAATTAAAAGTTTTTTAATTAGTAATTAAAAATGTAAACTTATTACATTTTGATGCTTTATAATAATAGTAATTTAATTGGCACAAATAACAGATAACTTTCCCTTACGTTCGTTACGGTAGTGGACTGGCTGAAAACATCAATAAACCGAGGATTTTATTACTATTTGTCTCTGTTTTCAGACCTACTTTATAAACCTCCAATTAAACAAAAGTATGTGAGTTATGCTAGTGTAAATACTGTTCATTGGTGGATGCGTACTGGGAGGTGGATTAAGTTGTTCTGTCGTGATTGGCTGTTGTCAAAGCAACTCTTGAAAGGCATCGTTGAATCATCACAATGCTTACTCCTGAACTCGTCGTTCATAGTTTTTAAGAAATTGCTTCTGTCATTTGAGAGAGAAAATTACCAAGTAAGATACGATTGAGTCAAGACTATATCTACTTCCTAAAGTTTAACCTTGCATCATATAGGTAAAGACTCCTTTTTTAGGGTTAATTCTTGAATTGATGTCTACAAACAACTTTACATTTATATTATAACCTACAGAAGATTTTAATCGTTTCCAGTCCTCTCCAGAAAGTAAGTAAAAATTAAACTTGTTAGTGGTGTGCTGGCAGCGGCAACGCGTGAAATGTTATTTTTTATTAAAGTTGTCAGTTTGGACTATACCATCAATTTACCTCGCTAAAAATTATCTTAGCTATTTTATTTTTAATTTTGTAGTGTAATGCTGAAACGACAGAATCTTTTCGAGATATAGAAAATAGCATCAACCACTGTTTCAGTATCATACAATTAATTAATATAATTGTGGTATTAAAGGATCAAAATTAAGATTTTGAATGATTAGCACTGTATATTTTTAATTTTCTTTAATTTTTCTGTACGAATGTAAATCTACTACTTAAGGTATTAGGAAATATTTCTAGGTGATAAATATAAAAATATAATTTTTTTATTATTGTTTTTATAAAACATTTTTTGAGAAGTTTGTATTTATAGTCAATGAACCTATTATTATAAACTGAAGATGGGAATATACAAAGATATGTTCCCCGTGAGCATTACCGCTTGAACGTATTAAGTAATTTTAATCCGTAGGTACTAATTTAGTTTTACTGTTCCTCATACTACTCGTAGATTAAAGATTCGACTAACGCTTAGTTTGTAGAAGGAGGGTTGTAGAATTCCGCTTTTTGCAAGTAGCATCCTCTCTAGCATTTTTATGTAGATGTCTTTTCATTTAAAAATCTGTTGAGCTTAAAAATTGCCCTTCAGCACAGTCCATTCTGATCAGTTACATCTTCAGATAATATTACTCTTTGAGGAATCCCGTGATCATTTAGATTTAATTATATTCAGCTCAGAAGAATTTTTGTTAGCTTGGTTTAAATACTGTCAAAAAATCCATACTATACTTATTCCTTGAATTCACTTTAAATAAATCTGATGTTAGTGAAAAATGTACTTTCTCACAGTTTCCTAATGCAGAAATAGGCAACTCTAACAGGAAATTAAGGACGTACCAGTAATTAATCAGACCCAACAGTAGCTAACTTGTCTGAAATCCTGTTGTATACCACAAAATTATGCACCATCATCAAAGGAAGCAGCTCGTTTTATCATGCTTATGGAAATCAGCAAATCTTGACGACATTGCAACGATAATTCTGGGGAATTTGTATGACCAGAAGCAAAATCAGGGATGATTCTTTATAACAACGCATTAGTATAATTTTTTCATCTGTTTTTCAATCTTTTCTTTGTTAAACGTTTCCCTAGAGTTTTTCATAGAAAAAAAATGGATTTTACTAGTGTAAATGGTGATTTCTGGTCACCGAAATGAAATTTTTATTACGACAGTCATACAATAATTAAAGACACAAATTTCTCTGGTGCTAAGACTATTTATTTAATCAATGTGACATTTTTTTTCACTTTTCAACATAATCTTCAGCAACATTAATGCACTTACCCATTTCTGGATCAACTTATTTATGCTTACCGCATAGAAGTTTTTGCCTTGATATCGAAGCCAATGTAGTACGTTTTCTTTGGAGACATCATTGGTATTAAATTACCTACCTCGTAGCGCCTCCTTGAGCAAACCAAATAAGTGGAGTCAAGTCAAGACTATATGGTGGGAGTGAGGAAATATTTCCCAAGGAATTTTTCGATGATTTCTCGAGTTACCTGAGCTGTGAGGGCGGGAGTTATCGTGAAGCAAAACGATACCTTTTAGGCTGAGATCCAAAACGTTTTTTCAACACTGCTGGCTTCACTTTGTTGATAAGCATATCACAGTTGTATGCGCTATTTATTGTTTGCTGATCTTTTAGAAAATACAAAAAAAGTGGGGACTTTCGAATCCCAAAATATTGTTATGATTTTTCTCGCTGATGATCGGGTTTGCAATTTCTTCTTTGACAGGCGAATTCATGTGCTTCTGCTCCATGCTGTACCTTTTTGATTCCGGTTCATAATGGTAAATCCAAATCTCATCACAGAGTAGAATACCGTACAAAAAGCATCTCTTTCCTACTGATACCGTAGTTTCAGCTCGTTTAAATGCGAAGTCTTGTTTCTTTAGGGTTATTTGTTAACTCTCTTGGAACCCATCTTGCGCTTGTTTTACGGTATTAAGATTTTCGGTGATAATTTTATGAACTGTATTGTCATTTGCTTATAATACTTTAGCTACAATCTCAACTGTAATCATCGGTCTTCTTGGATGAGAGAATTCATTCAAGTTTCAAGCGTTGAAGTTGAAACTTCAATTGGACGTTGAGAACGGTCCTCGTCAGTCACTGAACTTTGACCTTTTTTAAATTTTTCTATCCCCTTGTAAAAATTTCTGCAGTTATACAACTTCTTCCGCATTGTTTGCTCATATGAGAATAAATGTTAATAGGTTTTCATCTTTGGAAAGTAAACAAACGGGTTCTCTGCA
Organism: Lycorma delicatula; assembly: GCF_047948215.1. Taxonomy (NCBI): domain Eukaryota; kingdom Metazoa; phylum Arthropoda; class Insecta; order Hemiptera; family Fulgoridae; genus Lycorma; species Lycorma delicatula. The sequence continues at coordinate 52,403,372 of NC_134464.1, read as the reverse complement.
CGCTGCTCAACTAATTCACAAACTTCAAGAGCACTCGTCATCGTGAAATGAGATTTCGAGTTTGTAAAAAAAAATTTTAGTCAAACAGTTCATCAAAAGTCATCACAGGGTTACCTACCAACTTACTGTTCTGAAAGTATCATATTTATTCCTCATACCAATTAATTTACTTCTACTGATATTTTTGTCTATAATTATTGAATGACCCTCGTAGAAAAAAAATATACTAGATTTAATATTATGAAAGGAATTTTTCTAGTATATCAAATATTTTTTGAATCAGTCGGAAATAACTTCTTTGTTGTGATAGATTATTTATATTATGTTATACATTGATCTAGATTAACTTTTATTACTAATGATTATTTATTTCCAGAAATAAATAAATTAATGATTTTTTTAAATTTATATTTATGTAGGTCTTATATTTATATAAATTTTATTGCTACGTACGCTTTATGAAACAGTTGGATAGTACATTTAGATCGTAATCGGAGATGTAATCTAATAATAATAATATTAGTTCTTAATTCTAATTTAAATTGCTTGAAAGGTTTATAAAATACGTGTAATTTAAAAGGAAAATAAAAGAAGTAGTTACTTTTTATTTATTTTTGGTGAAACCATTATTTAATTTCATTCATGGATTTACTATACAAGTCAACCTTGGTTTTATAGTATATATGTACACAAATTCATGTAGGCTATATAGTCAAGTTATCTGATAGTAGCTTGTTATGTTTGTGGATTGTAGGTGGTAGGAAATGTGGATGGTGTAAAGGGAAAGTGGATAAAGAATATGGATAAAGTAAAAAGGGGAAGGGTTGCATGGTTAACCACACTTTATGTCTTTCAAGGGAACTAAACTTGTATTAACGCTGGTAGTACTCCTTCCCTCTCTCCTCTCACAATAAACACACACAAACACGTACACATTTCAATCTCTAGCACTCTGGTTCCTGTCAGGATTTTTTTTGTTCCACTGATGTTACCCTCTCAAAACAGCTTTTATCTGTTTATAAAATAAAAATGAACGAATTTTTTATTAAGAATTATTGTTTTTACTATCTCGGCTGAAATAAATGTGCGAGGTAAATTAAAAAGAAAGGGTTAAAAAAAACAATCAGCCTTTTATCTTTACCGAGTTTCATCTAAAATGTATTTTGGGTCAGAGTTACTTTAAGGATTTTTACTAATTATTTGCTGTTGATTTTCACTGTTATTTATTTTACAAAGGTTAGATCGAGGTAGTTATTTAGGAACGCGCAATGTGCCTTTTTTATTTCTTCTTATGAGAGGTTTTTTGTTTTTATGAATGATACCTTTTTTTTTACTAATTGTAAGCATAAATATTATTAAAAAGATCATAATTATCTAATTCTATGTTATATAAAGTATTGTATACCGAAACTTGAATTAGGGAAATTATTCAGTTTATACGAATAAAAAAGAAAATATCCTATTTATTTGAATGTTAGGTTCCTATTGGTCGATAACGGAGGAGCCAACTCTGTAGTCCTATTGGCTGTTGCCTCCAATTGGTCGCTTTTATAAACCTTTTATTACTGTGTAATCCAATCACCAATAAAACTTGGTTTAATTACTAAATTTACTTAGCGTATTGCTTTCTTTATATTCAATTAATTCGCCCTTTGGTAAGAATATATGAAATATTATCATTTTTTTAAAGAGCTGTAAATTTATCTAGTAATTTACTGTTTTTTAAGTGTTTGGAACGGAACGGAACGCAAGAATGGCGGGAGTTTCAATGTTTCTCCTTACAGATCGCAGAGCCTGGACAGTGTCCCTTGCTGCTGTATCTTTCTATTATCGGGCGGGTTTCATGGGTTATTTAGTGGCGGTTATAAATTTTAAGTTTTATTTATGGACGGATTTGGTAATTTGCGTTCCTATTCGTATGGACCAGTGTGAAATTTATTTACTGGGTCTGATCGTGGGAGAAACTAAGCTTTTGAGTCTAGTACTCCCTTGCGTGATTTCCCTTCAGTTTATCCGCTGAAGTCCTTTCGGTATCAGCACCTTATGGGCTAGCAAGAATACGCCTACCGGGGCCCTAGTTATTTTAAGTGTTATAGTTTAACTAAGCTCAGTAGCTATAGAGAAAAGTTAAAAACTGTTGCTTGATCTTCAAACGTACGTGGATTCTAATGTTGAATGTTATAATGAATTACAATGAAAAAACGATATTTTTTTAATTATATAATAAAATGATTATAGTAGTATATATAATACAACGAACGTTTTAATAAAAATGAAATTTCTTTTACATTCCAGTACATTTGAAACGTCCAATTTAAAATTAAATTAGTACTGTTATCATTCTTAATTAAATGAAAATGAAAAATTTCTCATAACTATTGTTTCGTCGAAAAAATACTAAATTCAGAAATCATTTCAAGGACATGATTTCAAAGTAAAGGTATTATAAGATTATTCATTTGTAAGGCCTTTTTTATTGAAATGTTTGAGGACTCTTATAATCATTACTTCTTTCGGATTTAAATCATAAAAATATAATCCCAAAAAGGATCGTGTTGTTTTTGTGATACTGTTACAAGAGAAAAGAAAGTTTGTTTTTATCTCTTGTAACCATAAACCGTTGTTGTTTATGTAACCATAAACCGTGTGTAATATTATAAATATTTCAATGGTTAGTTGTTGAAGAAGAATCCTTAAAAATAACCTGTTTGATTTGTCTGACTTTTTTTAGCGCATTAATTTAACCTATCTTAATAACTCCTAGTATAAATGTTTATATTTACAGAAAATTGTTAGAAATGTATGGGAAAATTTTAAGAATGAGTGTTCAAATTAATCTGTGACAAAAATTACTATAAAAAGTAAAAAGATTACTGTACATTGTTCGTTTCCAATGTAAGTCAGTTTTTTAAGTTAATATAACATTACTTTGTAACAGTAAAATTATTGTTTTTTTATTTTATTATACTGCTCTACAGATTATACCACCGACAATTTAAGAGTTGATATCATACCGATCAAAGTAACATTAGTAAGATGGGTAATAAAGTGTATTTAAAACCTACTTTAATTCTTTGGCTTTCATATAACTTCTGAAACAGTTGATAGACGATGATCCCAATCAGTAGATTAATTTGACGCGTTTTAAGGGGAATTCGGGTTATACTAATACAAACTGCTTACAAGATTAGCTGTTCAAGTTTTACTTTCTCGGCTTTTAAATTAGGCTAGATGCCATAAAGTAAAAAAGGCAAGACTAAAAAGCATCCCATACCAAGCCTAATATAGAAGATGAGAAATAAAATGATTTCTTTTTGAATGTTTACTCAGTTGAATGTATACTATGATAATCGACTTTATAAAAGTTCAGTGATATTCAAACGTACAAGTAACATCTTTATTCTGTATTCATTGGCTGTACAGTGAATATCATTACCTAAGAGTAAGCAAAATTGAATTTTGAAACCTTCTAAAGTCAAAAGATTCAAAAGAGGTCCACCTTTTTTTAATATGTAGTTGTTTATATTATTCTTTGTATCTAAAGGACGGTGTAACCGAACAAAATCAGTTAATTTGGTTTAGCAGGTAGTTTTTAGGAGGGATTTATTCCATTTTTACCGACTTGAAAAAAGTATAGTATTACTTCGGTCGCACTGTAGATTGGAGGATGAAATTGATTTTTCTTTACGTTTTGATGTATGAGGTGTACAAAAATACCATTCACTTAAAATGTAATCTCCTTTTATATGTGCGTATATATATATATATATATATATATATAGGCCTATGTATAAACTTTTTGGCTCAAAAATCTCCAAACCTACTGGATAAATCTCATCGAAATTAAAATTTGCTGTAGTAGTATATCTAAAGTTGTGAATGTAAAAAAATTGATGAAGATTGGTTAACTTGTTCTTGAGCTACACTCAATTTAAGGTCGGCAACACAGAAAATATCCTTAGTTTGAGATTACGTTGACTTTGTATTGGTGCATTTTTCATAGGTGCTTATGCAGTGATTCACAGTGGTGAATGAGTTTAAACGTGATGCGTGTGTGTAGGGTCTATTCGTTAATTGAACATATACGCATCAGTGCGTTTCTGTCTGCGAAATAATGAGGGTGTCGGAAACGAAAAAAATGTCATCGTTTTTTAAATCGGATGAAAGAGAGGGAGACATCTGTGCAGGTGTTGCTGTATCTTGTATGAATATAAATACATCTGTATACTTTTTTGGTATGAATTCTTGTAGGTGATAAAAAAATAATTCAATTGAAAAAATGCACACTTCACTTAAAAAAATTGAGTTTTAAATACTTCTTTTCTGGTCGATTTGACAATTTCAAAATTATTTTTCTGGTTGGGAATAATTTTAAAATTTAAGAAATGTAATGAAGAAATTAAATTTTAATTATTCTATATTTATTTAAAAAAAAAAAAAAAAATATATATATATATATATATATATATATATGTATATAGGTGATATAGGAGGAAAGGGAAATAATTTGGGAACTGATTCTAGAGCTTGAAATAAGGAAAAAAGTCCCTTTCGGTACGCCGGAAGGCGGAGGTAGATTTCACCGGTGCTAAGTAGAGGATAAAAAAGATTTTCATCTTAAAGTTAAGAAAAACTTCAAATTTACTCAATACGACAATGGTTGCATGTGAAAAAAATTTCGCATGTTTAACATTCGACAAGCCCCATCTTCTTACAATACCAGCAACATTTTGTTCATCCTTGCCGTAAGAGTTGGTCATACCAAAAATTGTTTCAGACAAACGTTTTAGGTTATGTTTAGAGGACAAAAGACCACTTTAAACCGATTCGATACTGTGCCTATTAAGGCAGGTATGATATTTTTTGTTTTCGAAATCCCATTTTTCTACCCCCTGGACCAATGGTTGGTGATATCAAAAAACTTTACGTGGATTACTTTTATGCTTTTATCCAAAGATTAGTAGAAACTTTAAACGAATTCGATATTTTACTTAATATGAAAGTTATAGCGATATTTTGGTTTTTCGAAAAAGCTCTCCCATTTCCACCCCCAGATTTTGCCCATTAACGAACTCGACCTAGATTTTGAGTCATTATATTTTATGTATCAATTTGAAAGTGATGGCGCAAAATTACGGCAGTTATCCTGTTCACAAGAAACTGAAATATATATGTATATATACTCGTATATAAACTCTTGAACTGACGGTGGTTTTGGGGTATGGGAGATGTGAAACGCGAAGATATGTCGAAATTTTGCGGAAGTCGATTCATGGTGCCCATTACAATAGGTAGCTTTCTTATGAAATCTACCTAGAAGTTCATAAAAAATATAGGAGAATATCCAAATACCTTTTTTATCGAGTTACGCCTAGCAAAGCGTTTTCCCGGATTTCAGTTCCGCCGGTGAAATGCTGTCATAATAAAATTTTTAAGATCTTTCATCCGGAAGTCCCGGGTTCGAATCCCTGTCAGACATGGCATTTTCATACGCTACAAAAATTATCATTCATCTCATCCTCTGAAGTAATACCTAACGGTGGTCCCGGTGGTTAAAAAAGAAAGAAAAAAAGGCGTTATGTAAGGGTAAATTTGGTGATTTCTTATGTTCTTTGACCCGAAAAAGTGGAATAAAACAGGTCCCAGAACTGTATCTCGTAATTTTCATCATATCCAATGTAAAATAGGAAAATTTTGGTAACTAAAAACCCATTTTTTTTTTTTTGTTTCGAAATGCAATAGTATTGTTAAATGACTAATAAATGCGTAAATTTTATTATCCAAACTTGTACAGAATTTAATTCTGAGAAAATTGGTATAATAAAATCTATGTCAAAAAACAACTTTTTTTATTAAAAACAGAACTTAACAGAAAATGTTATGAACTTGTAAAAATTAAAAACAGCTGTTTTTAGTACAATGAATTTAGAGCATTGAAAAATTAAATTGCTTTTAAAAGGAAAACATTGGGGATAAAAAATCACAACTCAAGAAACAGATAAAAATTTTCAGAATTTGGAACTTTTCGTTGTAAAAGTCTTTGTTGTTGTCAGTACGCTAAATTCATGAACGTTATTTAGTTACAACTGGAAATAACATTTAACAAAATCATGGTAATTAAACATAAACTATGTAATATTTTCGCGGCGCTATTTTTGTAGTTATTAATTCAATCAAAAATTAATAGTATACTATTTAATTTTTAAATTTTCCTGTTATAACAGATTAGGAGACCTGACTACTGTTCACATTACTCGCCATTCATTCTTCAAAGGGCTTAATACAATTTTTAATATTCAGGTAAGTAAACAAAAATTATTTCTTCTTTAAAGAATAATCAATTTTTTTTTGTTTTTATGAATGATAAATTTCGTCTAACTGTAGTTTTGCTTTAGCGCAAGAATTTTAGCCTCGTATTTTTATGGTAAAGTTTGGTTAATTAAAGTTAGATTTAGATTATCTTGCTGGCCTCCGTGACGCGAGTGGTAGCGTGTCAGCCTTTCATTTGGAGGTTCCGGGTTCGAATCCCGGTCAGACATGGCATTTTCATACGCTAAAAATCATCTCATCTCATCCTCTGATGCAATACCTAACGGTGGTCCCGGGAGATATTGAGATTATCTTGTTAATCTTTCCGGAGATAAAAAGATTATCTTGTTATTTGATGTTCGTAAAAAAAAAAAAAAAAATATTTCGCTAATGTGAAGTTAAACGATTTATTTATTTTCTTTGTTTATCTTTAAATGCTTTCCATCAACTCACCCTTTTATTTTGGCGTTTTATTTTAATATTGTACAATTTTACATTTGTAAGGAATAGCCGGAATCGTTTAGAAAATCACATTCCTGGTCGTATTTTTTATCAGCGGATAAATGACGAAAAAAGTTTTTTAACCCGCAAAATAAATTTTAAATAAAAATTGAAATATATTTTATTTTAATGTACTTTGTTTTTAAATGAATATACAATTTTAGTTGATGTAATAAAAGCAGAAAGACTGTTGTGTTTTTTTTTGTATAAATTTAAATAAAAAAATCTCACAATAATTATGTAACGTAATATTTATGTGGCAAAGATATTTTTACTCTGGAAAAACTTTTAGAGAAACTTTAAAGTCGATACTGAACTTTAAATTCGATGAAAGTTGCTAAGATTAAAAAAAACAAAAAAAAAAAAAAAAAAAAAAAAAAACGGACGTTGTTAGATATGTAAACCACAGATTTTATTTAGTCAACCCTACAATAATATGTTCAAACGGTCCCATTAGTATCGTCAACTGAGTGTTGTTATTTATATTTTCTTTTGAAAAAAATGTATATTCCTCAGATTAGTATTTCTGCATAAAATAATTAGTTTTATTTTTCAAAAAATGTAAAATAAAATTTAAAAATAAAATCCTTAATCTCATAGTGTTTATTTATGACACTCAAACAAGAAAAGCAATATTCAGTAATGTTTTTCTACAGTATTTTAGTAAAATAGACGATTTTGCATTTTTCTTTGATGTTTTAATATGAAATGATAGTACTGGGCTCTGATAGTAGCGTGGTATTTAACTTCCAATATACAGAGTGAATACCAAGTCTTCCCGGGACTTTCATAACCTATTCTATTTGTAAAAATAATGGAAAAGTCATTAATAAATGTTCTAAAATGCTTCGTTTGCAAGTTTAAATATTTCGCTCGGATTTCAGCTACCCCCGTGAAATGAGGTCGTACTGAAATTTTTGGGTGGTAAATTAAGGAACAGAATTAGCGATTTCTTATGATTTTTGACCTGAAAGATCGAATAAAATAGGTCCCAGAACCATAACTGCAGTGGTTTTTGAGAAATATGGAGGAAAAACTAATAAATTAGGGTAAAAAACCTGTTTTTTTATGTTTGACGCACAATAACTTTGTTAAATGGATAATAAAAACATACAAATTTTAAACAAACGGTACAAGTTTGGGTTTAAAATTTAATTCTGAACAAAATGGTGTAAGATAAGTTGAATGAACGAAGAAAAATTAGAATTTTATTTAGAAATAGTACGTGCATTATACTTATCAGTTTATAATAATATTACAAAAATTTTTAAAAACTTGCTTTATACTTTTTAGTCATACTTTAATCAAAGTTTTTGATTATTCAAATGCAATTGTAAATTAACAAAACTTTTTTTTGTCGCTTATATACATTTTATAAATATACTCCTGTACGGGGAGATGTTTGCAAACGCAATGGCGTACGGAATATTGTATTGTCACCCGACCTAGTAACTGTGAAAAATTTAAATTTATCATAAAATAAATTAAGAATACTAAAAAAGATATTACGTTTGTACGATAATAAACGTAAAATTAATCTAATTAATTAAAACGTTAATTCGTACTATATTTTATAAACGTAAAATGATTTCATAACAAATAATTAATATAGTTAGCCAAATAAATAACAGATGAAATAAAAAAATAATAATTAAACTACAGGTTTAAATAAATAAATAAATAATAGTAAAAATAAATGAATATAATAGAATAAACAGTTATAAAAGAATAAAAATAACAATAAGTACACTTCTGTACCACAAGTGGTACAGAAGTGTACCGCAAAGTGTTTGGTCTTACTTTTGTCGCAACCCCCCACCGGGATGGTCTAATGGTGAACCCGTCATTGCAAATCAACTGATTTCGAAGTCGAGAGTTCTAAGGTTCAGCTCCTAGTTAAGGCAGTTACTTTTATGCTGATTTGAATGCTGATTTGAATGCTTTTTGATGCAGCATAAAAGTAGCTGCATCAAACCAGTCAAATGATTCAAGACAAAAAAATAAATATTGGAAGTCCAATTTATTTTACAATTTTTTATTATTATACTTACACTCTCCTTACAAGACCCCTTACGAAAACTATACAAAGAGTCAGGGTTTTGTTATTCATGAAAATTAGTGATAAGTCGGTGATAGTATTTAGATTTATCTATGTAGATAACTTGCGTTTCTGAATATATTTATTTAATTATCTAATAGTGTTTATTCAAATTAATATTTATATTTCAATATAAAATAACTGAAAATAACTTTTTTTCATTTAGTGCATCATAAAAGGGAATTTCCTGTTTTAGTTAACCTTGAAAATGTACTTGTAATGTACCTTGTAATCGTGGATACCGGTGGCGGAATATTGTATTATCACCCGGCCTTAGTAACTGTGCAAAATTTCATCAACAAGTGATGTCAGGAAGTATGTTAATTATTACATCTGCATCTTTAATTATCACTCTTAATTTAGCCTCGGGATGTTTGCAAAAGTAATGGGGGAATTGCCACCCGGCCTTAGTAACTGTGCGAAATTTCATCATTCGGCAATGTCAGGAAGTATGTTAAATTAAGGATGCAAGATTCGAGGACAAACACGAAAAAAAAAATAATTGAAAAAAAACACTCTGAGTTTAAAATGTAAAGTAAGTAATAAATGTTCAAAAATGAGCCAGCCATTTTCAACGCATTTCACACGCCTCTGTTCGGCTTTTGTTGATTTTTTTAGTTGTCCTTAAGTTGTTCAGCCGCATCCATAATGAGGACCATTAATTCTTCACAAGTATGTATTTTTGTTTTGCATAAAAAAATATTTTTCATCCATCCCCCAGATGCAAAAATTTAAAGGTGTTAGATCAGGCGATTTTGCCGCAGAAATGTGGTGAATCTGTTATTAATTAAAAAAAAAAATTTTCTAAGTAATTTTTATTATTCAATTATTTTGTAATTTCCAGTTTCTTTTTTTTATTTTGTTTTTACAAATGTTTTACATCACCAAAAAAGAATTGAGTTTTTGTCTATATTATTATATAAGTATTTTTCTGACAATGTACTGGTTTGAAATAAAATTCGAATTTTTCAAACTTCTTGTTTTATTAAACTTATCTTAAATTATTTTGTTAATTAAATTCTTTTTTTGTTTGAAAGTTTCATATATATTACCCATCTACCGAAGTTATTATTCGTCAAACATAAAAACTGGGTTTTTCCCCCCAATTTTTTGAGTTTTACCCTAGATTTCTCATAAACTACTGCAGTTACGGTTCTTTCTTTTTTCTGTTGTTTAGCCTCCGGTAATTACCGTTCAGATAATATTTCAGAGGATGATATCTATGACTGTAAATGAAATGTAGTCTTGTTCAGTCTCAGTTCGACCATTGCTGAGATGTGTGGTTAATTGAAACTGAAACACCAAAGATCTAGTATTCAAATCCGTGTAAAAATAGCTGACTTTACTAGGACTTGAACGCTGGAATTTTGGACTTCCAAATCAGCTGATTTGGGAAGACGCGTTCACCACTACACCAACCCGGTGGATTACAGATACGGTTCTGGGAACTATTTTATTCGATGTTTCAGATCAAAAACCATAAGAAATCGCTAATTCTATCCCTTAATTAACATCCTAAAAGTTTCAATACGACCTCATTTTACGGGAGGTAACTGAAATCCGAGCGAAATATCGTAACTCGCAAACATACATTTTAGGACAATGAATCTTTTCCATTATTTTCACGAGTAGAATAGGTTATGGAAGTCCCGGGAGAACACCTTGATACACTCTGGATAAGAGGAAATAAGGTAAATATTTTAATTGTTAGTTTTTTTTTGTATTAAATACGGTTTTACTTCTTTTTTATGTTTTTCATTGTTTCATATAGTAAAATGAAGTTATGGTTATTAAAGAAATATATATATATATATATTAGATATGTATGTCTTTATATTATGTAAGTGCTATTGAATTTTTATGAAACAGCCGTATTGAAGTAGGTTACGGGGTTAAAGTTGCTTCGTTATATTCGCGCCAAAATGGATTTTGCGCTTGCGTCATATCGAGAGTGGGTTGTGTTCTATGAACCTTCAGTCAGCCGAGAGCTCTGCACGAATAAACATTCTATAAGTATATGATAAAACAACCCTCTCATTATATATACAAACACCGTAAACCTGCGATTTATTTTGGTATGTTTTGTTATTTTAATTCATCTTTTTTTGTTATACGAGTAAAAAAATTATCTTTATGCAGAAAGTTTATTTTTCTTTCTAGATAATTATAATAAAATAAATTATATTTAAGTGATAATAATATATCTATTTTAAGCAGTTATTTTCGTAAATCATTTTTTGTTTATTATTTATTATATACATACATTTTTTTTAGTAATGTAGTATGACAGCATTGAATAAAATCATAACTAGTAAAACAGTTATACGATTAAAAATTAGTGTACTGAGTTGATATGCACTCGGATTTTTAGTTTTTATCCCAGGTTTATATAGAGCTTTTGCATGAAAATGAACTCTTAAAAAAAGTGATTATGACCGCTCTGTCTAGGTCAAATTAATTATTGGGTGATTTTAGGTATCATAACGTTATATCAATAAAAGTATTTATTATAAAATAAAGTAATATATTTATGACAAAGTCAGTATATGTTACTTAATTAAATGAGTTGAGGATTTAGAATATTTTATATTATTTCGAGAATCCTGAAACATAATAATATGATGAATTATATTTCAGTTATATTAATTAAACTGCATATTTTTATGTTGTTACCATTCATTTCAGTATGTTTTATTTAATTAAAATACTGAAATATTTTAAGATACAAATTTTATCTTCAGAATATATCATTTAAAAACATAACATAATTCAACGTAAAAGTAAGTAACTGTTACATAAAAAAGTACAACTATAATTACAACATTTCCTGCGGGTTTATGTTTTTTTATTAAGTTTTTTTTCAACGACGATGAATTTTATGATTGTAAATGTTTAGTTATTTTTCTTTTAATTAGAAAACAAATATGTCCAAATAAGTAACGTAAAAAAAAAATGTAGTTTTTATTATATATGTTAATTTTACAGGTAATTATTAAAAACCTTGTTGTAGAATTTCAGTATTAAAACATTTTTTTTTTTTTTTTAAATTAGATGGTTAAAAAGGATATCTATCCTTAAAAAAAGGGTTCGACACATATGACTTCATCGTCAGTTTAAATAAATGTTTATTAATATATATGTTATAAAATTATATAATGCTGAAAATTACATTACACAGAATATTTCAATTTTTACAATTTTATTATATTAGAAAGCATAATTATTAAATTATTTAAATGTGCAATTAATGGCTTGCATCATAATCAAAATGGATTATTTTTGTATAAAATAAAATAAATTCCAATTATTTCAGATCGTTAAAGTAATAAATTAAATTTATTTAACGTGGTTAAAAATTTAATTAATATAAAGAAAAATCATGGCAGTGAAATTAAAAATTTTATCACAATTTAAAAAAAATATCGAAGAAAAATACGTGAATAATTGGGAAAGATTTCTCATAATAAAAATAAATACATTTAAAAAATTAATAAAACTATACAATACAGTAATGATAGATTATTCAACTTTATGTAATAATAATAATAATAAGATAAAATTTAGCATGTATTTTACCCAATATTACAAATTTAATATTTTTAACATTAAGTGCAAACTATTATTTAAATATTACTTTATATATATATATTTTTTTGATTTTATGTTTAAAAAAATTGTTTAATTTAAATTCAGTGCGTGGAAAGAGCGTATTTAATTCTCACTCTAAATATTTTTAAATATTAATTCTGCCTAGACATTACAAAAAAGGTAAATTGACATTTTATATATTACTGAATTTTATTCAGTAAAATAAAAATGGTTTATATAATTAAAAAATTTAGCTAATTTTAACTTTTTACGTTTAACAGTTTTTTTATTTAATCTGACGATGACATATGCGCTGAAACACGTTTTTTATACGTATGTATGAAAAGATAGACATTTTTTTTAGAAAAAAATATTTTTTTTTTTTATTGGTTTTAGTTGTTACGAGGAATAATTAAATTTCTTTTGTACACACACACACACACACACACACACACACACACACACACACACACACACAAATATATATAAAATAGAATTATATAATTAAATAAATAATAATAAATTAATATAATATAATAAAATAATATAAGTAAATTAACATTATATTAATAAATCGTGTTTAATTACAAATGTAGCTATAACAGTTTTAAAATAATTATTTTTAAGCAAAATTGTAAAATAAACTAAAAACGAGTGCTTCGGTGCTTGAACGAAAGAAAAGCTTCTAGCGCAAAATAATGTATACGCAATATACATAAATGATCAAATTTTTTATTAATAAAAAATATTAACTAATGATAATAAAATACACATACTATAAAAAAGTATTTATTTACATATTTATTTCACGCGTATACGCATAAGTCGTGTGTAAGAGAGAGTGTGTGTGTGTGTGAGAGAGAGCGCTTACCGAACACGCGTTTTAGTATTTGTATATAGCACGCGGTAGGCATAGTGGGGGAAACAGGTAGCTCGTGATGCTTTTTCGTGACGCTCCTTCTTTCTGAGTTGACTCCCCATTCCGAAGCCTGTGTTAAGAAGCTTCGCTTCAGAAATATATATATATATAAAGTGATAGCATTACCGTGTTTCTTTTAGAAGATTCTGCGTTTGAATCCACCAATCTAACTGGGCATTTTTCATACGGAACAAAATTGATCTCTCATTCAAAAAAACATACACTAGTTATAACTGGACATCGGCTTGTAATTCCAGCGTAAATAATAATAAATACAATAATAAAAAAAAAAAATATATATATATACACACACATATACACGTGCCCATAATTAACCAGTGACTGGCTTGATGAATGAATCAGAATAATCTTTAATTGCGAAAGTTAGATTCTGTATTCTAATCCTGGGAAGGGTATGGATTTTTACGACGAATAAAACTAAAATTGCCTTTAATAACCCAATACTCCAGTTTATATTCTTTCTCAGTTGGAATATATATATATAAAACAATTAATATTGCTAAAATTATTTATTTATTGGTTAAGTAACTAATCGTAAATTCATTACATAATAAAATGTAAAACGTTTCGCTCCTTTTTTTTAAACTCCGCTATTTCAGTTCCTTCATATTTACTCGTAAAAACACGCATATATAAATTTCACACATTACCATTCCTGGATAGTAACGTGATGTGTCAACGGGTTTTTCTTTTGTGGTATTGTATAGTAAATGTATAAAATTAGTTTTGTTACGATTAAATAATTCTAATAAGGATGACATTGTGTGAATTTTCATTTCATATGTATTCCGTCGACCTCTTTGGCGAAGTGAGGTAGAGAATCCCGATCAGACTTGGCGCTTTTAAAAAGCTAGAGAATTTTTAATCCCACATTCCCATGCAGCAAACCCAAAGTTTATGTAGTGAATTAATCACCTATAAAGAAATAAATTTAAAAAAACATATAATTTTAATAAATAAATTTTAAATAACACAGTTCAATAATTAAATGTATTAACAACACAAGTGTTTTGATATTTAGGCTAATAAATTCATATTTATTCATTCAATGTTGATTTTGTTATAATTTTATTTTGAATATTACTGTTTTTTAATACTATAATAAAGGTAGTTCTATAAATTTAAATAAATGTTATGTGCACTTTACCTTGTATTTTTTCGACTAGCATTTTTCCCACTAAAATTTTGCCTCAACTAATCACGATAAATGAAAAATTGCTGATTAATGAAAATTGCATGTAAAGTTTTGTCAAAGTATCATGGTTATTACAAATTTTAAATCTTTATTAAATTAATTCACTTTAAATTCAAAAAACAAATAAATGAACAGGTGATGTAGATACTTTCAAAACTTCTCTCTTCCATATAAAATTGAGAATGTATCATTAAGGTAAGCTATTTAAGATTTTTCCTGCACAAGTGAATTTATAAATGTATATAATATTATTACTTACAAGAACTTTTTAAGTTCCATGAAATTTAATAAGATTATTCTGGTGAAGAATTTTAGATTACCCCAGTAGAATATAAATTGGTATAAACGTAAAATTTCCTCGTGAATAAAGATATTACTTTATATTATACGGCATTCAAAAAATATCCTGGTATAAATTATCAAGCATATAAATTTTATTTCTCTCATTTCAGTTTTTTTTTCTTATAAAAAAAAATTTAGTTATAAAAATATCTGTTGATATGATACGTTCAGAATATATATATACTTGCGTAATTTATTAAAAGAATCTCGGAAAATATAATTTGATTAAAAAAAGATTTCAAATAATTAAAAAATACCATTCGCCAAGTTAAGCAGTCGTAAAAAATTTTATATTAACCTAAACTGAAAAAAATTTAATTTTATGACAAAGATATCATTTTAATATATTTTATTAATATATGTTTTTGAAAAGGCCTTGTAAAGGCAATTGCTTTTGTATGGATTTGAATGCTAGACTATGGATACTGGTGTTCTTTAATGGTTCCCTTTTTTTTCCTGGTTTACCCTCCGGTAATTACCGTTCAGATAATACTTCAGAGGATGAATGAGGATGATCAAATGAAGTGTAGTCTTGTACAGTCTCAGTTCGATCATTCCTGAGATGTGTGGTTAATTGAAACGCAACCACCAAAGAACACCGGTATTCACGATCTGGTATTCAAAATCCTTATAAAAATAACTGACTTTATTAGGACTTGAACGCTGGAACTAGGACTTCTAAATCAGCGGATTTGGGAAGACCCGTTCACCACTAGACCACCAACCCGGTGGTTTTCTTTGGTGGTTGGGTTTCAATTAATCACACGTCTCAGGAGTGGTCGCGACCTGAGCTGTTTCAGATTACATTTTTACCGGTATTTCTACAGTTACATTGTACTGTTTGCATTGTCAGAAGCCGGGAGCGGTAATTATATTTGCCTACACAAATACACGCGCGCACGCAATGACCCGGTAGTAGCTGGAAAACTAGTTGGAGAAAACAAACTATATGTTTTGAATAAATTTTATGAACATTATTATTTCATTTTGTAAAAATTCGTATTTATAATATAATGAATTCTACTAAAACACTAATGATGTTAAAAGTAACTAATAATATTTAATTATTAATTGTAAAATAAAAGTTTATTGTTGTTTGGTTATTGTGGGGGTACTAATTACATTGTTTTGTGTTTTCTCAGTTATTGTTAATTTTTTTTTAGAAAAATCACATGGAATTTAATCAATCACTAAGCAATTTAAAAATACCCATTTTATTACTTTTATTTTTTGCTTATAAATTTATCTTTTAAACAAAAGAAGTAATAATAAAATTAATAGCTTACGAAAAAGTTTATTTCTAACTTTCGATATTATTTACGTGTTATTAATGTTTTAGATTGTCAGTTTCTATTTTCTAGCTGTTGAGAAAATTGAAAATTACTCTTACTTGATCAATAAAGAATAGCTAATTTTTTTATCTTTTGAAATTTTAACTTTTTAAAATTAACGGGTGTTTAGCGTTAAGTAAATTTCTTCTTCTAAATTATGTAAAAACTGGCTTAACATTAATCTAATTTAGAATCACATGCAGGTAGTAAAACTTTTTTTCAGCGGTTTGGTTTTTTATTAACCTTTTTAGGTTAATCATGAAGAATTCTGACATTAAAATAATTTGAGCGACTGATCTGAATTCTCAATTTTTACTTTCCTGGCATCATAATTCTTTGAGTTCTGGAAGAGTTCTGGAAGATGGATAGTTTGATAATCAGATAAAAAATGGGGTATTGATTTTTTGCATTTCTGAACGTTTCATAACCTAGGGACCCCCAAAAAGTAAAAAAAAACGTTGGCGGGGTGTGTAGGTGTGTTGGCTTGTTTGAAGGATAATAATGTTTGACTGGATAATCCGATTCCGATTTTGATGAAATTTTGGGTCAATTTGTTGGTAAAGTTTTGGTGTTAGAAGAAGGCGCGGGGATCGTTCTTTCACGAATTGGTTAAATTGATAGTTGAGGGTTGTACGTTTGGTACAACCAAATTGGAAGAGGTCATACGAAGGCGATCGGTGTAAACACACCGACGGAAATGTCTGCCGAGGTATTTGCATCGGTGGCACCCTGACAGAGGGTAAATTGATGACTGTGTTGTATCATCAAGTTTAGAGGGTATACAAAACGACCTCTGGTAAATCACATCAGGGCTAAGAATGAAGGGGGTGGTGTGCCAACCGGGATCGTCACAAGGCCAGGTGTCTTCCCCTATGGGTGTCAGAATGGTAAAGTTTTGGGGTCAATATCTCCTGGGAGTGAGGTAGATGGTTTATTTGGGGTCAATTTTTTCAAGGTTTAGCAGACATAAACCCTGTTTATATTAAGTCAGTACATGTTTGCATGGTTATCTTACCATTTAAAAAAAATTTGTTCCATTATTACCTCTTCCCAAAAATCGAAAATAGTTATCTATTTGTTAACCAAATTTTTTATATGTCTTTCTAGGTATAGTAGTAGTGGAAGTGAACCAAAAAAATACTTTGGGGAGGTGGGGGATTGTTTTTTGAATTTTTAAAACTTTTAGTTTATTTAAACTTTTAATAATAATATTACAATAAAATTTTACCTTCTACGTCTGTTAAAAAGGAATCACATAATTTTTTACTGCTTGTACATTTTTCGGTTGAATTTATTTATTAGATTTCTTCCATTTAACCCACGTAAACGTAAAAAAATTCTTAGAATGTGATTTTGGAGAAGAGGAACTGAAAAAATACCGATTTAAAAGTTTTTAGATTTATTTAAATATATAATGATAGTTTTACAATAAAATTTCATTATAAATTACCCCCCAACCCCAAAAAGAAATATTAGGTAATTTTTTCATGTATCATTATTTTTCCACTATATAAGAATAAATAATAAGTTCCAGGAAAGTATTACTACTTTGTTATCAGTGTTTATTTAATCCATTTAGAAAAAAAAACATAGTATTTTATCTCAATTAGAATATAACTGAACTTTATTCTTGTGTTTGTAAAGATATTTTATAACAGATACGTTGGAAGAAAAATCACTTTGTAAAATTTTTATTTTATAGGACCTTTCAAGAGATACTAATAAATAAGTATAATAAATAATAATAATAATAATAAATGACATTTAATTTCAAAAATATAATTTTTATACATAACTCCTTGTTGAGTGATAACGTTTTTCTTCTTTATCAATAAAGTTCCAGGTTCAAATACGAAACCAGGTTCTCAGACTTGTTTAAAACCTAAAAGTGTTCATACCTCATTCACTATAGTAGGATGGTGGCATCAAATCGTAAAAATTACCAAACCAAATACTTTCTAACCTCCGGAAAAGTTAATATTTTTGTATATAAAAACAAAACTCAAAATATGTGTATTTTCAGTATTTTCTTTAATTTTAATTTTTTAAGTTGCCGACAATACAAATTCAGGAAAAAACAATAACATTTACGGATCTCCGTGGGGAGTGGTAGCGTCTCAGCCTTTCATCCGGAGGCCCTGGGTTCGAATTTCGGTCAGGCATGGCATTTTTCATACGCAACAAATTTCCATTCTCATAGGGAAAAATTACCAAATCAGTCGATGCCCATCATCTCAGAAAAAAACGTCACATTAAGTTGATATTTAATATAAGTCAAGAAATTAATACAATAAAGAAAGGATTCTTTTCAAGAGTATTATTGTGAAAAAATACAAATTCATTTTTTAATGAGAATGGGAAGCAAATTGCTGTTATTATTTGTATTTAATACATCATAGTAATTTCAGATTTATTACCACTAATACGTAATAAAAGCGTGAAGCATTTCTAATTGCGTGGAATACGGAAATATGTAAATAGTTGTCATTCCCTTTAATTTCATTATCAAATTAATTTGTTTTTACGTATAATTCCATATTAATACAAATTTATGTTTTATGATGGTTTATATTAAATTTAGTAAATCACTTAATAACCATCTGAAGAAGTCGGTATTGAAATAGACAACTATCGATGAAAACAATAACAGTCGATATAGACGACATTAAATTTTGTAAAAGAAGTTCTAGGATATTTATTATCTTTTTTTATGTATGACTAGCAGACCCGGAAATGCTTCACTATTACTATACATACATATATATATATATATATATATATGTATAGTAATTAGAAATATGTATAATAATTAGAAATATATATATATATATATATATATATATATATATATATAGAGAGAGAGAGAGAGAGAGAGAGAGAGAGAGTTTAAATGAACACAATTGAAAATTTGATAAAAAAAATTAAAAAACTGAACTTCACAAATTTTACCTTTCACTTATTTTCCTTCCCCTTTTCCCATTCCAATTTCTCCCTTTCACCCTTCTCCATCACCCCTTTCCCAGTTTCCTTTTTACCCTTTCCCGTTTTTCCCTTTTCTCTTTCCACCTTTTCCCGTTTTCCATTTCCCCCTTTTTCCCTTTTGCCCGCGCGTAATCAGTCCATTAGTTTTTTGGTCTTTAGCGGACACACATACGAACATGCCTTTATATATATATATAATAAAAAAGTCTGTTTGTATATATGTTTGTTTGTTTCATAAATATCTCGACACCGGCTCCACCTAGCGGGTATAGTTTTTGCAAAAATATTTCTTTTACGTAACTAATATTCATATTCTGAATATGAACCAAATCGGTCCATAATTATAATTTTTCTAAATATCTCAACCCCAACGCCATTTATCGGGTTCAATTTTTGCAGACATAATTCTTTCCATGTAAGTAACATGTATTCTGAATATGAGGCAAATCGGACCATAAATACAATTTTTCGAATTATCTCGACGCCAGCGCTACCTAGCGGGTCCAAACTAATACAGAAACCTTCCCTGGCATGCGTTCAACCATTCCCCAAAGTTTCATCGCTATCGGATGAACGGTTTAGGAAGGCATAAGAGACATACAGACAAACAAACATTCATTTTTATATATATAGATTTTTGTAGTACTGAGATTGTTGAGGTCTGAACTGTGATAAGTCTTTCACGAATCATAAGAAAGCTACTGTTAACATTTTTTAATGATTGGTTTGTATTGTCGGCAATCGTTCCGTGCCGATTGACTGTTAGTGTGTTTCATCTTGAGGTCCCGGGTTCGAATCCTGGTCAGCCATAGCATTTTCACATGCTATAAAATTGTCATTTCATCTCATCCTCTGAAGTAATACCTAACGGTGGTCTCGGAGGCTAAAAAAAATAAAAAAAATTGGTTTAATAGTTTTTGAGGTTATATCGAAACAGTCGAAAACACGTATCTTTGTATAATAGTAAAATATTGGTGTTACTTTGTTTTTAACGAGATGCATATTAATAATATTATCGTGGAATTCATATAATTTGTGGTAAGTAATTTTCAGTTATTACATTTTATTATTAGACTTCATACGCATTTATAATTACTGATATTAATTAAATTTGAATTTATTTCTCAAACATGGTTACCGCTGATATGTTAAGAAATTATTAAAAATGATTAAAAAAGTGAAACTTCACCTTCAATTTTACTGCAAATTAAATGTGTTTTCCGTAGATCTTTCAGTCTTTAGACCATCTTCAACGAATAAAATAATATTATAAAATAAAGTTAAAAATTTTAAATTATTAAGCAGTCATGATTGTTTGCTATCAGTATACTGATAAATAGCAGACAATCATGACTGCTTATTCATTTTAATTTTTTAAATTTAATTTGCTTGTAAGGTGGAGTTTCACTTTTTTAATCATTTTTAATAATAAATTTGAATTATTGCGATGCAGCAAATACCAATAATTGTTATTTGCTTTCCATGCTTATTAATTATCTTTTTTTATGATAGTACTCTTTTAAAAAATTCTATATGTTCTTATAATTAATGTATTTAAATAGTATTAAGTTTCAGTTTTAGAGGTATCTTCAGAAATTAATTTTTTCTTTACTTTCCCGTCAGGATTGCGCTATAGCCGAGCTGTAGCTGTAGAAGGGAAACCCTTCTACAGCTACAGTTACAGCTACAGCTATATTGTAATCGGTCCAATTTGGTCATATTCGGTTTTCACCGGATCTTGACGTTTTGACACCTAAGTAACCCAAAAAACCGGATGGAAATTTTCCGTTTGTTAATGTGTTCGGTCTTGCACTCGTTATACCTCCAGAACTGCTGGACCGATCTTGACCAAACGTGTTCAGATTATTTCTATGAATGGGGCATTGATGCCATTAAATTTTCAACTTAAAGTATCAAGGGAGTGAGGCTGTAGACCAAGGTCACCCTCATTATTTCGAGATTTCGCCTAATCAAGGTCTTATTTTTCTTAGGCACTTTGTTAATGAAATATAATAATATTTGAGAAAAAAAAACTTTTGCAAAATCGCACCCCCACCCCAGAATCCGTTAACTCTTTCACTGACCACTTTGCTACGGGTTACGTATTCTTAACTTTCTACAAATATTTTTTTAACCCTACGTAAATAATTGCATGATTAATAGTGCTGCCTTGCATTTTTTAAAACCTATATTAAGGTTAAAATTTTAGCCCATTTAAATTATATAATTTTTTTTTATTGTTAAATTTGACTTATTAAATCAATAGTGTCTGCTAGGGGTTAATAGCAGACACTATTGTAAGTGATTAGTCTGTTATTGAACAGATTCATTTTAATGGTCAAAAATTCCAAATTATTTTGAAATTGTTTGATCTCAGTCGTGAGCCCAGCTTGACAACGCATTCCCAGTTTATTAATGAATTGAATGTAGTCACACAGAATACTAAATTTCTGTGGTCTCTTTTATATTTTTTTCTGAGCGAAAAACGCTTCGGCGTTATCATCGCCCGGAAATTGTCTGTGGTCTCATATCTTATAAAACCTATTACTACTAGCTGAAAAAAATTAATTTTCACCAAATATTTTTGTATTAAATGGCATTGTCATCCAAGATGAGCGTGAACTCAAAAACTTTATTCTTTTAGCTCATTAGGAAACTAGTCAAAATTTGTTTACAAATTTTTTACCATTGTGATTGGTAAATAAGTAAAAGAGAATACACACACACACACACACACACACACATATATATATATATATATATATATATATATATATATATATTATTTTTCATTAAATTAATAATCCTACTAGAATAACGAGATTAACAAAGAATTTCGGTCATTGGAATTTGAGGTATTGTAAAACTGATAGGACAAAAAAATTTTGTTAAAAATAGTTATAAATATTACGAAAATGCAACACCCTTTAAAACAATAAAAAAAGACTAAAATTATAACACTCTGAATTTACGGTCAACTTTTGTTACTTTTGTGCAACAATGAGTCTCTGTAGAAACAAACAAAGAAAAAAATGATAAGGCTAACCTTGTATAAGGTTTCATCTAAAATCTCAGGCTTTTTCAGGTGTAAGGAAACACGCATACATATTACACACCCACACACACACACACGAGAGAGAGAGAGAGAGAGAGAGAGAGAGAGAGTTTACGGATTAAACTATAAGGCCTGTTTAAGTCAATAAAATGAATGTGTTATTAATGTAGTGCTTTATGCTTGAAAGAGCCTAAATGTTTTATGAAACGTCGAGGAAGTTACGCCTACTTTTTACTTTGATGTACAAAGTAAAGAAAGTATTGTGATCGCGAAAAATTTAGGTTTTCAGATTCCAACGGAAATATCCATTTAGACCATCCCTGAATCCATTTTGACTAGTTCGACGTGATATCTGTGCTTACGTATGTATTTCGCAAAACTCAAAATCGATAGCCTTAGAATGTTGAAATTTTGGATTTAGGACTGTTGTAACATTTAGTTATGCACCTCCTCTTTTAATTGCAATCGACTGGAAAAAACGAGCCCAAAATAAAATAAAAAATTGGATTTTGGATCTTTTCTTAACTGTAGTAATAAACCCTCATTTAGAGCTTTTCAACGATATATCATAAGTGGTACTTATTTTCACTGGTTCCAGAGTTATAGCCCAATAAAACATTAATTAATGAAATATTTGGATCTTACAAGGAGACGACACATTTGTTCGAATCCGATTTCATTTCAATTTTTTCTTTTTAACTTTTTTTTAAAATTAAAATATATTGATTTATTTAAATTATTAACCTATGATTGTAAACAAATTGTTAGAATAAATAATAATTCAATACAAAAAAAAAAAAATAAAATGAAAAATGTATTAAATAAATATATAAAAAATATATGTAATTTAATAGGCGTACAAGAAAGTCATGTGGTCTCCACATCAAATTTTTTTATACAAGTGTTATGTTTTTGTTAGTTTTTTACTTCCTTGCACGAAGTAAAAGCAGTATTGTGATCACGAAAAATTAAGGTTTTCAGATTTCAACGGAAATATCCATTTTGACCATCCCTGAATTCATTTTGACTACTTTCGGCGTGATGTCTTACGTACGTATGTATCTCGCATAACTCAAATATGATAGCCGTAGAATGTTGAAATTTTGGATTTAGGGCTGTTGTAACATCTAGTTGTGCACCTTCCCTTTTGATTGTAATCGACTGGACAAAAAGTATTCAAAAAAGCCCAAAATCCAAACAGATTTGGATTTTGAACTTTTTCTTAACTGCAACGAGGGCTACTCGTTGAAAGCTTTTTAACGATATATGGTAAGTGGAACTTATTTTCATTGGTTCCAGAGTTAGAGCCAATTTTAAATTTAATTAATTAAATATTTGGATCTTACAAGGGAAAGGCACGTCGGCTGAATCCGACTTCATAAACATATTTTTATTAAAACTAGTTTTATTTAATTTAAATATATTGATTTATTAATAATTACCCTCTGATTATAAAAATATTTTTATAGTACATAATAATTCAATAATAATTAAAAAAAAAAAAAAAAATTGCGTAGCGATAACAGTTATGATATGTATATCATATGTTTTTACTTTGGAGCTATATATTAACTTTTGACTGTGAGATTTGCACAGCGTGAAAATCTCTTGGACTAAGTTTAATCGACTTCCTCTTTAGTAGACAGGAAATTAAGTACGCAAATTAAATGGCAATCAGTCGAAGCTAATTACAGAAATTTACAATTTTATATGATAGGTCCAATCTATTTTTAATATTTTAAAAATTTAGTTTTATATACACGAAGTATACAAAAAATTTTTGATTTATAAAATTTAGTTTCTACAACATTCGAAACAAATATATTTTTTTAATAAAATTTTTGTATCTACATTTAAATAACTGGATAAAAAGAGAGTTCTCGGATATTTCATTACTTATAGAATTAGGACTGGCTTTTTATTGTTTGATTACGAAGAAAATTGTAGAAATAGAATTAAAGAAAATAAAAATCATAATTATTTTTTTAAATCTTGATTCAGTCACTTGTACTTTTCAAATGAATTTGACTGGAAAAGTACATTTGTTTGCTATTCTGGGAGAAAAAACTGTAAGCTGTGTGTGTTATAGTTATAAGTATTAATCTGTGATTGGCGAACAGAAAATAAAGTTTAATCCGTATAAGAAAAACATTTTTCCTTTTGTTTTTATTTTCATTTTTATGTTAATATAGTGGCTTAAAGAGAATAATTTAGTTTTCAGAGTATTTTAAATTAGAATCTTTTTTGTTTAGATTGAAATATCGGAAATATGAATTTAATACTGTATATTTGAATGTTATGTATTATCTTTATAAATTAAACATTTTAATTATGTTTGTTGTTACTGCAACGCGCGTGCATATAAGACAACAAGGAGGACTATTAGATGGCATACTGACAGTGGATTTTATTTATCTCAAAGGTTTTACTGTAAACTTTGTGGGAAAACTACGTTTGTCCGTTCAAAGCACAGATAGATAAATTATTTGGCGTGCTGATTCTTGAGCAAGCCGCATAGGAAACTACAATCGTTTGAATTCAAAAAAGGCGTATTTGTGTTACTGGGTATGCAAGGATAAATACTTCTCCTGCGGCATTCTTGTGAGATCGTGTCTTGTATTACGTTGGGCAACATATTCAAAGAGTCGACAAATGGGTTCATTACTGTTAATATATCTCCCCAATTGGTATTGACTCCACCTCATTTGCTATATTTTCATCGGCCAACGCGAAAAAGGCCACAAAAAAATTTGCAAATACGTCACCAAAGGTTTATTGCCTCTGGTGACGTATTTGCAAATGTACTTGATGGATTTTACAGAGTAGCAGTACTGGTCATTGAAATGCGCGTGAAAAATCTTTTAAATGAGAGGGAAATAATGCGCTACCCATCTATTATCAGTTTGAACTATCTTGGATAATTCTTAGTATATTTTCTGACTTCATGCTCGAGGTCCTTTGGGTTTAACGATCTTTCTTTTTCCTGTTTAGCCTCCGGTAACTATCGTTTAGATAATACTTCAGAGGATGAATGAGGATGATGTGTATGAGTGTGAATGAAGTGTAGTCTTGTACATTCTCAGTTCGACCATACCTGAAATGTGTGGTTAATTGAAACCAACCACCAAGGAACAGCGGTATCCACGATCTAGTATTCAAATCCGTGTAAAAATAGTTGGCTTTACTAGGACTTGAACGCTGGAATTTTCGACTTCCAAATCAGCTGATTTGGGAAGACGCATTCACCAGTAGACCAACCCGGTGGCTTTGGGTTTAACGATCTACACGACCTATGTATTACGTTTTTTGAAACTAATATTTTTTAATTTAATGATTTGATTTTCATGGAAACGAATTTATTTCCTTGCTATATTTCTGTAAGCTTAATCACAAAATCTGAGGATGATTGGAGGCTACACTGGGCGACTGAAAAAGGGTTGGTGAAGTAGTTTTTCAAAATTAAATGAGTTATATAATAATTTTCCTCTTGCTTAGACCTGTTAGTGTGCAAACACGATCGGAATAAAATTGTAGATCTGTATTAAAGACAAACGGACATAACAACATTCTTCTTTATATATATATATATATATATATATATAGATTATTTATATTCAATAAATATAGAATAATATATTTATTCATTTTTTCTTTTATAGTAATTTTTCAGTATCTACTGATGATTGGTTTTAGCTATCAAAACGGCCATTGAAATTTAGATTTGAAATTTTTTTTTAGGATAGATTTTTGGGCAATTTCATTTTCCATTTTTCATTAATCATTAATACAAAAAAGGTGTTCGTTTATTAATTATTTATTATAAGTACAAAATTTAAATATTAAAGTCACAAAAAAGAAGAAAAAAACGGTTTTTTATAGAAAAATTGAATGCCAATTTTTAAAAAGTAAAAATATTTTAAATCTTTTATGCTAAGAAAATTTTAGGCTAATAAAATTGCTACGAATTAACTTTTAAACACGTCGAATTAAATTAAAGAGTAATTTTACGATTAACTAAAATATTATTTTGGAATTCATGATAGTTATTTAATTATTTTAATATACCCAAAGAAAGTGTAAAAAATATTTATCGTGAAAGAAATGGAAGAAGGAAACCGTATGACCTCTGATGACAGGATTCTCTAGACCGGAATTGATGACAAGGGCTTCACAACTATAACAAATAAAATAATAATGAAATAAGAGATTGTAGTAACCTACTTTTTTTTGTTATGTTGAATGAATAATTAAACTACATCTTAGACTCATTACATTTTTTTTGGCTATGATCAGTCCTCCTTACATGTTACGTAAAAATGATATAGATACGTTCATATACTTGAACGTAAAGTTGCACACTTCTATGTGTGACGCATTCAGTAATAAGATAAAGATAACTTTATAAGAGGTTTTTTCCCATTTTCTCTAATAATATTTGTGCAAATACTTTTAAATTAAACTGTTTAAACCCTGTAAAATGTTTATTTGCATTCAAGCACTTTTTCTTCTTTAAAAAAGAAAGAGAAGAAAATGGGCTTTATCGTATTTATTTAACATTCTATTTGGATAAATCTTCAATAATTGGATTTTTTTGTCTGTATTTTTATTACTGTAATTTTATTAATGGAATAAATTGTATTTATTTATAATAATAATTTATTATTATTATATTATTATTTTATTTTATAATAAAATGTATTTATTTATAATAATATTTTATTTGATTTACTTTCATAGTATTTGGAAATATCATTTTCCAAAGCATATTGTTTGGACTACAGTGTGATGAAATTCATACAAACTAGGATTATTGGTTTGACAAGAATTCGAAATACTGATCAAACATTGTAGTAAATTGTTAAAAGAAAATTCTATAATAGCCATGTTAAAATACCTATGCGTAACCTTGATAGTAGTTTTATGAACAGTAAATCTCGCTCATTTTTTTTAAATTGAATAAAATTAGGTCTAAAACAAAATTTAATTTATAATATGAAAATTAAAGTACAAAATAGAATTGAACAAAATAAAAAAATCGGATGTGGACACCACATGACTTCCTTGTACGCCTATTAAATTATTTAAATACATTTTTAAAATGAGACGTTTATAAAATTTTATTTTATTAATAACTTCTGATATTTTTTCATATTTTTTTTGTTTCATTGAATTAATATTTATTGTAAATTTTCTTTTACAATCGGAGGTTAATAATTATTAATAAATCAACATATTTAAATTAGAAAAAAAGTGATGAAGTCAGATTCAAATCGATGTGTCCTTGTAAGATCCAAATATTTCATTAATTAAAATTTTATCTGGTTATAACTGTGGAAACAATGAGAGCGTATTACTGCAGTTAAGAAAAAGTCCAAAATCAATTTTTTTTTGGATTTTGGGCTTATTTACAATCGGTAACATTTTTGTTGGAACCTTAAGTAAATTATATCACACCAATTATATTCACATTAAAAAAGGAATCTCCATTAAGATTCCTCAAAAATTACATGCTAGTGATTACATTTGTAATTACAAATTATAGAAGGCATTCATGAAGAACTGTTCTTTCATAGGCGTAGCAGAAAACAGTAACAAGAATACAAAAATTGCATGTTCTTTTGAAATACTTGGAAAAGAAAAAATAAACCGAAGAAGAAAACGTTAAAAATGAATGTGAAAACAGAAACAGAGAGGAAGAGAAGAGAAGAGGAAGAGAGATTGACTATATAATAATGCACAACACTCAGCGGATATAAGTACAATGTAGTTACATAGGTCCAGAAAGTGTAGCCGTTTAAGTTTTCTAACATCCTCACTGTTGTCCAGATTGTTTACATCTACGTAGTTAACGTGGAAATTTAACCGAAGTTCAAAATTCAAACTGAAATGCTGTATTTCTTCCTTGACGTACCGTAGGAACAAAATATTCGTGTATTTCATTGTTTTTAGCAAACCACAGCATTTCAACTATACACCTCGCTAGTTTATTCTGAAACCGCTGTATTATTTCAACATTTGTCTTGCTTGGCGTGCCCCATAGTTGGACGCCATATGTCCAATATATTCGCTGAGTCTAATTGCTGAGTTTAAAAAGAGCTTATTAGACAAGGATAACTCAGACCTTCTACCCAGCAATTAGTGCATTTCCTTGAACTTCATGTTAGGTTGCTTTCTCTTCTCCCTCACATGAACCTTCCACGTCAAAGAACGATGTAGGTGAAGACCCAGACATCATACAGTTTCAATTTTCGGGATTAAAATGTCATCAAGGCAGACTTGTGGGCCATCGAGTTGACCCCAGACTTCTCTCCTCATTGTGAGTGTCACGTGGTTCGACTTAGTTTGATTAACCCTTATCTTATATGCACTCAGCCACCTGCTAATTAAATTTAATTCGGATTGTAAATTAGTTAATACCACAATTGGCATGAACGGCCAGAATAGCCGTGTCATCGATATGAATTAAAGAAAGAAACGACAGTGACTGCATTCTCAACCGGAAGATAGACGGTGAAGATAGAGTATAAGACAGGTCCCAAAACTGAACTTCCGGAACCCCTGACGTAGTATCAAAGAACGCAGATAATGCGTGATTATATTTATCTGGGAGAAACGCCCATCCAGGTAGCTACAAAGAACAAGTAAGTTTGAGGAAGGTTCTCTTTCAACTTGTATAAAAGCCAAGGCAGCCAGACCTTGTCAAAGGCCTGCTGGACAGTATCTCTTCTCCTCTAAGCTCCTGCTGATGACGTTAACAAGTTTGTGAGTTTGCTCAGTAGTGGAGTGTCCACTACGGAAACCGACCTGGGGTGATTTGGAATAACGTGACTCCAGTATCGGTAATTTGGTGACGGAAATTTTCCCCTAATCGTTCCTTTCTTTCACTTCTATCTGAGAAAGATAGGAGTCGCCGCTATTCAGAACGGAACATTTTATTAAAAGAAATTGTTAAGCATACGTTTTTATTGCGTAATAACTAGGAATATTATTGAAGTTTTATAAAAATTATAAAAGACGTTTGGTCTTTCCTGTATCAAAAACAGACGAAATTCCAAAGAGCCGAGTAAAACAGGACCTAGCTTCGTTCACTGCGGTTGCAAATTAAGAGAACACATTTTATAATCTATGGATAGAATAAAAAAAAAGGTGTATTAATTCTTAGAAAAGGTTTTGTTTATTAGTGTTAAAATAAAAAAAAGTAAAAAATGAGATAATTAAAATTTAGATGTGCCGGTCTTTAAATACTATCATTATAAGAAGGTGGTAATGATCTCATTAGATGTTTGTCAACAATCTCTTCAGTTTTTACTCCTGAACTTGTCCCCTTCATTAATTTTTTAGTCTCTTTTATATGCCTCTAAGTTATTTTTAATTACTTTGTTCTTGCAAAAAAAAAAAATGTAGAAAGTTATATATTATATTTAAATGAAACTACCTTACGTGAAGAAAGATATTAATTTTACGGGAGTTAATTTTCACTTTTCTTTATGATTTTTTTTATCAATCGTAAAAGAAAACAGGGTTTAAATTTCCCGTAAAAAAACCATCAGCATTTTATTATTCCTTTTATTTTACGATGGGGTACAGTCTGAAAAATGTTACTCTGGAATTTTAATTTAGAAAGAAATACGTATTTATTTGGAATTAATTTAGTTCTGATCTGATCAGTCATACTTTTATTAATTCTTAATAGATTTCATTCTCTGTCTTTTATTTAATAATGAATAGATGAAAAATACGAACTCGTTACTGACCAATGCTTATTTTTGCGTTTTATGATTTTTTACTTGATGCCTGCCTAAGATAAATAAAGCATTTGTTCTATTTCTATAAAATGAGTTTTTCATATTTAATTTAGGCTACATAGTACTATCTTATATTTTTTGACTACCCATCAAAAGAATTGTCTTAGAAATTAGAAAAAAACCCTTAAACACTTTGTGAAGCTATTATTTCCATGTGTTCTTCAGGTTAAAAAGCGGCTCTTAGGCCAGTAAAAATTCCATTATAAAAACTAGCTAGTT
Source organism: Lycorma delicatula (assembly GCF_047948215.1). Taxonomy (NCBI): domain Eukaryota; kingdom Metazoa; phylum Arthropoda; class Insecta; order Hemiptera; family Fulgoridae; genus Lycorma; species Lycorma delicatula. Next base: position 52,373,007 of record NC_134464.1, on the reverse strand, counting down.
ATTTTTCCCTTCATATATACTGTTACTACTTTTCATAACAGGATGTGTAACTTCTAGTTGAAGTTTATTCTTATTGAGGAATTAAGTAATGTTTGATGCACTTATACTGTTAGGTTGTCATCATCCATTACGTCCTTAGTAGACTCTCTTGCCAGTTCCTCCATCAGAGTCAGAAATCTGTTTTTCTATTTAGCCTCTGGAACCACCGTAAGTTATTATTTCAGACAATGAATGAAGATGATATGTATGAATGTGAATGAAGTGTAGTCTTGTACGGTCTCAGGTCGACCAATCCTGTGAAGTGTGGTTTATTGAAACCCAACCACCAAAGAACACCGGTATCCACGATCTACTATTCAAATCCGTATAAAAGTAACTGCCTTTATTAGGATTTGAACCTTAGAACTTTCGACTTTGAAATCAGCTGATTTGGGGAAATCGTTTATACTTTGCTCAATATTTTTGTAGACAAAAAGTATAGGTCATCGAAAAAGGTTGCAGCAAATTTAAAATAGTCGTATCTCACAAAAAAAGCAGATAATCAAACGAGTATTTTTTTTTTTTTTAGATTTACCACCTCGAAAAGTTCTTTTTACATGCCTTAGAATGTTTCAATATGAGCTCAATCGGTCCCTCTGCAAATATCCAGCCAATAATCGACTTCTACCCAGGTCTGTTGGATCCGCAGGCGTAACTATTACAAAAGCAGCGGTGATCCGTTGTCTTAATTGTACATGCCTGACTTTTCTGTAGACAATGTTATTAACGTATCCCCCATAGAAAAAGACCTCGGGGTGTCAAATCTGGGCTTCTCGGAGGCCAAAACCCAGGGTCGGCCCTCTACCAATCCAGCGATTAGGGAATCTTTCATTGAGAGCGCTCAAACGCCTAGGCTAAAGTGTGGGAGCGCAACATCTTATTGAAACGTTACTTTCTTGTTTAATTTGGTCAACTTGCGAGAAAACGTGCAGTTGTAGCACGTCTGAGTAAAAATTCTCTGCGATGGTAGGCTCATGAAAAAAAATGGTCCATTTACACGATCAAACCGATCGGTTTGAATGTTCGATCACGGATATAAAACCGCACCACACGTTTATTTTTGGGGAGTCTGTGACATAAGTCAATAATTTCATTGGGTTTTTGAGATCCCCATGTGCTACAATTATGCCAAAACATAAAGACAACAGATGACCACTGCTATTGCTACAGTTACGCCTGAGATCATCCAAAAAAAACGTTTTTAGTTGATGTAAAAATCTTTTTGAGTTGGTGAATTAAAAAAAAAAAAATACTCGTTTGATTATCTCTAGTAGTTTCTGAGATATGTTTTTTTTTTTTTTTAAATTGCTCCAACCTTTTTCGATGACCTATACTTTTTGTCTACAAAAATATTGAGCAAAGTATAAACGATTTCTTTTCATTGACTTAGAAGGTGTACCAAATTCACTACTAGATAAGTTGTGAGAAAATAAGGAAGTGTTAAAAAAAATAGTGATGGTTGACGAATGGTAAAGAATAGGAAATAGTAATAAAGAAAGCATTAAAATGTACTTCAGCATTTAAAACTTTTACGAAATCACACTATGCAGTATATTTTAACTTTATTTGTGATTTATTAGCCTATTAAGATTTCGTGAGATGATGGAAATACTATTACTAAAATTAATAAGTATCCCAAGTTAACTTTTCTGGAAACAGAGATGAGTGAAATTGTTTTCCGTCGCGTTTTCCACTGGTACGATTATACTGTTTCATATTAATATGTCAAACCAATCGCATTGTGTATGATATTCCGCCCTAAAGCGATATTTTCTCTATATTCACTATAGAGATTACCTGTATAATGAAAATAGTTGCTGGCTGGTACCGTTTGTACTTTATCAGGTTCTTTGGTTTACAAAGTAAAATAAGTTTACAAAGTATAAAAAGATTGGTTATATAGTATAAAGCTATATAAATTAATATCCCTTTCTATATGGGAAATAACACTTGTCTCAGTTCAGTAGAGGAGCGGTTTTAAATAAATATGGACGTACTGTATATACGTATTTCAATTTAATCTTGTTTGACGTAATTTTATAAATACACGCACCACGCGCGTACACACCCATACACATACACACCCACACGTACACAAAATGTTACATGTTCATTAATAATGGATTTTAATGTTAATGTATCTTTGTATTGTAATATTTTTGTTCTATTATTATCGTGCATTGAGTTGGTAATTTATCTCTTGGAATAATAGACAAACATTACAATTTTAATTTTGCTAATGTAGCCTATAGCGTGTACGTTTGAACCCTCATAATGAATACAATTCATAAGCGAAACACAAATTAATCCATGGCATAATTAGTGATGTTAAATTTGAGTTACTCGGAGTGCATTATTCTGGTCTCCCTTCGATGTAATAATTATGTTACGCTTCTGCTTATAAAATATTTTGTAACTTTATATGTAAATGTAAAATTTTCCATTGTATTTTGTTTTATTATTTATTCTAATAGGAAGGAAATCAAAATTGTTTGATTTTTTTTTACTGTTGATAATTTAATATTTTCGAACAGTTTTTCTATTTTGTATTTGAAGTAAACTAATCTTTAAATTAATTATAGTTTTCTATTATGTTATTCTAAAATGAAAAGAAAAAGCAAAAATTAATACGTATTCATATAAATATATATATTCAAATAAAAATTGAATGACTTAATTTTTTAAAAACAAGTTAAGACTAGAGGTTATTTATTACCGAAATATCTAATATAAGTGTTACGTACATATATATTTGTTTACACATATGTATATAAAAGCTGCCAAAATATTACATGATTTTCTGGGCTCCTAATAATACAAATTAAAGTTAAGATATAAAAAATGTATATATATATATATATATATGCAGGATGTATCCTGAAGTTCCCCAGGGACTTTCATGAACTATTCTACTCGTAAAAATAATGGAAATAGTTCATATATCCTAAAATATTTCGTTTGCGAGTTACAGCTAGTGAAATATTTCGCTCGGATTTCATCTATCCCGGTGATATGAGGTCGTATTGAAATTTTAGGACGTTAATTAAGGAGCATGATGGCGCGTCTCCCCACTTATCTTGTGCCCTTTCCACTCACTTCATCATTTCCGTGGGAAATTGATCAGTCCTGAAGATCCATATTCCTGGCCACCAACATCACCTGATATAACACTTTTAGATTTTTGCGTCTGGAGATGGATGACAAATATTGTATACAAAACAAAAATATATTCTCGTGAGGAATTAATTCTCCGCATTATTATTGATGCGGCTGAGCAACTTAAAGACAGCGTGCCAAAAAATGTGTTGAAAATGGCGGGCTCTTTTTTAACATTTACTGTAAGCTGCTGATACGTGTAATGCATTTTGGTTTAGTGTATTGTTTCTAAATAAGAATTTTTCTCCCTTTTCTCTATTTTATTCATCTTATCTTAATTGTATTTTGTTCAGAATTAAATTCTCTACAAATGGTTTTTTTTATGTGTTTATTGCCCAGTTAACAAAGTAATTGTAAGGTAAACATAAAAAAAGAGTTTTTTACTCCTATTTATTGGTTATCACCCCAGATTTATCAAAAAAAATACTGCAGATAGGGTTCTTAAACCTATTTTATTCGATTTTTCAGGTGAAAAGCCATAAGAATTATCGTTCTAAAATGTTCAGTACGACCTCAATTGACGAGGGTAGCTGAATCCGAAAGGAATCTTTTATTAACCGTAACTTACAAACGAAGCATTTTAGGACATATATTTGTATGAAGTTATCCATTATTTGCACAAGTAGAATAGGTTATGAAAGTCCCGGGAGAACTTCATGATATATTTCGAATATTTTATAGGTGAGGAATAAATTTTAAGAAAGATCTTTCTAATATATTTATATATTTGCTATCTTTAACGAATTTTCTCTGATAAATCTTTCTCCTTCAGTAGATGATAAAATAAGAAAAAGAATATTTTCAAAAAACTTTTCTGCATTTTAGGCCCCGGGTGTATAATTTTAAAAAATTGTAGACGTTGTTAACTATATATCAAGTATAAACTTTTAAAAAATGTTTGAAAGATATTTAAACCGAACTGAAATAGAGCAAAAAAATCTGATGTGGACACCAAATGACTTCCTTGACCTATTAAATTGCATATACACATTTTTTTAAATTAAAAGTTCTTAAAATTTGTTTTCATTAATAACTTCTATTTTATTGGTTTTTTTTCATCAGAAGTGAATAATTATGAATAAATCATTATTTAAATTTAAAAAAAAATTGTTAAAAAAGTATGATTCGAACCGATGTGCCTTTCCCTTGTAAGATCCAAATATTTCATTAACTAAAATTTAATTTGCCTATAACTCTGGAACCAATGAAAATAAGTACCACTAATGTTAAAAATTTCTCAACGAGAGCTACTGCAGTTAAGAAAAAGTCCAGAATCCAACTTTTTGGAGTTTTTGGCTTTTTTGGACACTTTTGGTCCAGTCGATTGCAATCAGAAGGGGAGGTGCACAACTAGATATTACAACAGTCCTAAATCCAAAATTTCAACATCCTACGACTAATCGTTTTTTAGTTATGCTAGATGCATACGTACATATAGACGTCACCCCGAAACTACTCAAAATGGATTCAGGGATGGTCAAACTTGATATTTCCGTTGAAATCTGAAAACCGAAATTTATCGCGATCACTTTACTTTGTACAAAGAAGTAAAAATAATGTTTCAGTTTTCAGAGGTAGGTGGTTGATCTTTTGAAATGATTTAGGTTACTTATGGTATATATAATCCACCGAGTTGGTATAGTGGAGAACTCGTCATGGCATATCAGCTGATTTCGATTTGGCAGTTCTAAGGTTCAAATCGTAGTAAAAGCAGTTAGTTACTTTTATACAAATTTGAATACTAGATCGTGGATACCGGTGTTCTTTGGTGGCTGGGTTTCAATTGATCACACACCTCAGGAATGGTCGACCTGAGACTGTACAACACTACAGTTCACTTACACTCATACATATCATCCTCATTCATTCTCTGAAGTAATACCTCACTGTGGTTCCGGAGGCTAAACAGAAAAGAAAGAATGGTTATTTATTTATATATGTATTATTGATAACAAATTTGCTTTAATAAAGTTTTTTCTGTAAAATGCTTCTGAAGAAAAATCGAAATTTATTTTTTTACGATATTCCCCACCAAATTAATGAAGTTTGAAAAAAAATGAATATGATCAATATATTTGAACCAAATTTGAAGAAAATCGATTTAGTCAATCCTGAGATTTAAGGTAAAAAGCAGTGTGATACCCGTGCAAAAGGAGTCAAACATACGTATATACGTATATACGTATTTTTTTGTTGAAAATTACCTGATACTTCATTTTGTACTTGATCATACGTTCCTCTTTAATATAGCTATTCTAGTTGTATTTGCCGGGAAAATAATATATACGAGATCTGTAGATAAAGTTGATGGGCCCTGGTTTGGTTCAAATTCAATTGTTCTGCAATCATTCTGACAGTTAATCTCCGGTCGTACCGTATCAAGTCTCTGATTCGCTCAACATTGTCGTCACTTTTTCACGTTAACGGTCTTCCAGAGGATGGATCGTCCGCAAATGATTCCCGGCCATCTGAAAATGCTTTAAACCACCTAAAAACTTGAGCTCGTGACAGAGCGTCATCTCCATACGCCCTTTTCAATTGTGAAAAAGTTTCAGTAGCATTCTCACAGAGTTTAACATAAAACTTGTTTGCACAACGTTGCTCGTAATTAGTATCACTCATTTTTGTAACTCACAACAAAAACTCGTTTCATGAAAAGTTTGTTTACGTCTTACATGGCAACAATAGACTAAAAATATTAATACCTAATATAAATCAGCTGTTCACATAACCATATGTTTATTAATAACTTTACAGTGTTGCCACTTTGGCTGCCAAAAAAGTCAGTCTCATTACTTTATTTACAAACCTCGTGTATATATATATATATATATATATATATATATGCGCGCGCGCGCACGTGTGTGTGTGTGTGCATTAAACCAGTGGTAATAAGGAAATTATTTCACGTTTGCTGATGTTACAAAAAATGCGCAAGGAATGATAATATATAACTTATAAAATGATGTACGGAGTTAAATTAACGTTCAGAAAATAAACATATTAGTTTACGTGATCAGGAAGTTGAATGTATTCAACTTGTGTTCGTTAAACCCGGTAAATGTACTACGTGGCTTACAATCTGATTATTATTTTGGTTAAAATGGCGGGAAAAATTGAATTACAGTAAACCGTTTTTAATATATGTTAATATTATAATAGCGAGCGATGACGGTTCCACAATATGATTCGTCTTCTACAAGCAAACTTCATTAAATTTTTCTTCAAAATTCTTTTTAACTTTCAAGTGAAAAAAAAGAACAAACATCGTGTAAACAAACAAAAATGAAATAATATTTTAAAAAACAATAATTTTGTCAATATTTACATTTTTCACTTTCAATTATTTTTTATTTTAGTAACTACATGCTAAAATAAAAAGTAACTAAATTTAGTTATGTTTTAGTTATGGTTTCTTGGATGGATTAAAGAAAAACAAACCAACATACTTTGCATTTATAGACCTAGAAAAGGCATTCGGTAACGTAGACTGGAATAAAATGTTCACATTTAAAAAAAATTAGGGTTCAAATACAGAGATAGGAGAACAATTGCTAACATTTACAGGAACCAAACAGCAACAGTAATAATTGAAGAACATAAGAAAGAAGCCGTAATAAGAAAGGGAGTACGACAAGGATCTTCCCTATCGCCGTTACCTTTTAATCTGTACATAGAACTAGCAGTTAATGATTTAAAGAACAATTTAGATCCGGAGTAACAGTACAAGGTGAAAAGATAAAGATGATACGATTTGCCGATGATATAGTCATTCTAGGTGAGAGTAAAAAGGATTTCGAAGAATATTGAACGGCATGGATGAAGTCCTACGCAAGAACTACCACATGAAAATAAAGAAGAACAAAACGAAAGTAATGAAATGTAGTAGAAATAAAAAAGATGGACCACTGAATATGAAAATAGGAGGAGAAAAGATTATGGAGGTAGAAGAATTTTGTTATTTGGGAAGTAGAATTACTAAAGATGGACGAAGCAGGAGCGATATAAAATGCCGAATAGCACTGGCGAAACGAGCCTTCAGTCAGAAATATAATTTGTTTACATCAAAAATTAATTTAAATGTAAGGAAAAGATTTTTGAAAGTATATGTTTGGAGCGTCGCTTTATATGGAAGTGAAACTTGGACGATTGAAGTACCTGAGAAGAAAAGATAGAAGCTTTTGAAATGTGGCGCTATAGGAGATGTTAAAGATCAGATGGGGGGATAAAGTGACGAAGAGGTGTTGCGGCAAATCGATGAAGAAAGAACATTTGGAAAAATATAGTTAAAAGAAGAGACAGACTTATAGGCCACATATTAAGGGATCCTGGAATAGCCGCTTTAATATTGGAGGAACAGGTAGAAGGAAAAAATTGCACAGGCAGGCAACGGTTGGAATATGTAAAACAAATTGTTAGGGATGTAGGATGTAGGGGGTATACCGAAATGAAACGACTAGAACTAGATAAGGAATCTTGGAGTATAACGAAATCTTCAATCTCCATAGTCTTTTCTCTTCCTAGTTTTATATTTAGTGGTCCATCTTCGTTATTTTTACTAAATTTCATTACTTTCGTTTTGTTCTTGTTTATTTTCATGTGGTAGTTCTTGCGTAGGACTTCATCCATGCCGTTCATCGTTCCTTCTAAATCTTTTTTACTCTCAGCTAGAATTACTATATCATCAACAAATCGTAGCATCTTTATCTTTTACCTTTGTACTGTTATTCCGGATCTAATTTGTTCTTTAACATTATTAACTGCGAGTTCTATGTAAAGATTAAAAGGTAACAGAGATATGGAACATCCTTGTCGGATTCCCTTTATTATTACGGCTTCTTTCTTATGTACTTCAATTATTACTGTTGGTGTTTGGTTCCTGTAAATGTTATTAAACTTGGGTATAACTGACGGTATCAACAAAATCCTTGACCCGTTTTACGCTGAAATTATATAAAATTTTTCTGTCATACGTAATTTTGAAAAAATTAATTAGCAAGCAAAAAAAATTAAAAATACATTGTTTAAAGTAATTACGTTGTAAAGTAATATTTTATTAATAAAAAAAAAATTATAGTGCTGATAATCTATGTAGGAAAATTACTTTTATATTCCCAGTGGAACAGAAAAGTATCAAAGGACCTGAGTTGTACAAAATGGTATTTTAAATAATTATATTATTTATCAGAATTATCTATAGCTTAAATAATATATAATTATAATATCCGGTCAAACTTTTTTATAACAAAGCCATATATGTAATATATACTTTATGAAATACGTATATAAAATAAAAGCCATACATATACAAAATCAATTATTACAAAAGTAAAAAAAATTATTATTACGGCTTCATTTTATGATTATTCAAGATTAATTAAATCTCTCTAAGAAACCTATCAAGATCGTAACACAAAAAGTTAAAATCAAACAGAATTAATAATTATAAATTAAAATCAATATATGATTTAAATTAGCTAAATGAATGTATAGATTGCATTATTTTATGCACCTGTTACACGGTGCATAAAATTAATACAAATAAAAACAGTTATAACAATTTTATAAGTCTTCAAAAACTTTTGATTGGTATTTTAAATTTTATTTTACATGAATAAGTATTATTTTGTGTGTTTTTGTTAGTACTATATATATAAACTTCCTTTTGTGATGCAATAATAGAAAAAAATTGTGGAAAAATAACAACAACTGTTTTCATGTGGGATGATATCCACGAAGTGGTAAAAATTAAATGATTTAAGTAATGAAAAGAAATATATAAATAGGAGGCTAATGTTAAATAAAAGAGAATTGGGTGGAGATGCTTAGGTTCAATGACCATGGTAGCCGACCGCGCTTCAGTGTAGAAATACTCTGTACCTCTTTATTTGAAAAGCCCTCAGTTAGGATATTTTTAGAGACATCAGATAGGAAACTACGCAGGCAGGACTGCCACAGAAATGTCAAAGTAAAACGTTTAACCCTTTAGATCCCTCGTATCTATAAAACTTATCCAGTGAACGTCTGGGTAAAAAACAACCTACACAACATTCTGAGAAAGAAGAAAATGGGTGGATAGTTAGAAAAACCTAAAAAAGGGCTTTAAAGCGGAACAAAAGAGTACTTAAAACCTAATCCTAATCGTAAATTTTACACGCAAAATTCCTTGTTTGATGAATGAATATGAATATGCCAGAATGGGTAACTTCATTTACAATTTCATGGTTGATAGAGATCTCTTCGCTCTAACTTAGAGCAGTATATTAGCTATTAATGATTTTTACTCTCTCGCTTTAAATATATGATGCACTAAATTTTTTTTTTCAAACACTAAAAGGTGGATTTAACTTCATAAGTAAAACCCTTATCCTACTATAAAATTGTGTAAACTGTGTGTAGAAATTTCTTACTGAATTACAAACCGTTTACCATTTTCTTCACTACAAAACTGATCTTCATTTTTTTTTTTGTTTATATATTTTTCCTTCATAATCAACTGCTTTAAGGAAAATTCTCAGTAAAATTTTATTTCTTTATATATTTTTTTATTAGTAATTTATTTTTATCTCTTTTTATTTATTCCACTTTTTATTTCCTTTCTTACTTTCTTCTGTAGTTCCAAATTATTAATTAGTATTATTGAATATTTTTAACCCAACAAAAAGAAGAAAAAAGGGGTTATTTTTAAAATGATGTTAAAGATAATCGTAGATAATTCTTTAAGCATATTAAATTGCATTTCGTTATTACATTGTTTGGTTTCACAACATTTTTAAAGGTAGTAGTATCCTGGAACATTTTAGGGTGATGAGTGTGTATGTAAATAGTCATAGTAAGTCTATTACATAGGATGTTTCAGATAGAATGTAACAAACTTTTAGGACATTTTCTACAGGTGCAAATAAAAAAGAAAGTTCGGTAATTATTTAGTTGAGATGTCTCACCCGGAAATCACAAAAAACATATCAAATTGTTGTAAAATCTTCTGAAATGTTTTTATGGTGGAAATTAAATGTCGGAAAAGTAGATATTTGAATATTGATACACTCGATAATGCAGATTCTCACCTCCGGACAATGTAGAATTCATTCTTATTCACTACACTAGTTTTATTATTTTAACTAGAATAATAAACTTATTATTTAAATAATCAAAACATTGCTATTAATTAGCTAGTGAAGCGAGCATAGGTTAAATTTGGTTAGATTAATAAAATTTTAATATAGTTGAGTAAGAGACATTTAGTAGTGAGGACCTGCTGTCGAACGCTCCGTGGTTTTTTACTTTTTTGGTTGACTTTTTCTGCGTTTTGGTTAACCCAAAGTTGTGTAATAGTTAATTACACAACTATATTAAAATTTTATTAATCTAACCAAACTTAACCTACGCTCGCTTCACTCGTTAACCTCGACTAATTAATAGTAATGTTTTGATTATTTAAATAATAAATTTATTATTTAAGTTATAATATCGAGTGTATCAATATTCAAATATCTACTTTTCCGACACGTCGTTCCATCATAAAATACATATCAAAAGATTTTACAACGATTTGATATGTTTTTTGTGATTTCGGGGTAAGGTACCTCAACTAAATAATTACCGAAAGTTCATATATAAATACAGGTTCGAAACACTTCATTAGCAAGTCGGTTGATGAAAGATTTCACCCTGATAACTGCTTCGTCGATAAAATTAAACCAGATTGTAATCCTTATAAAAATTAAGCAGTAAATTTCGTAGTTTTATTTGAAATCAGACCTGAAAATATTGAAGAAAAAAAAATTGGTCCCAGAACTGTATTGTTAGTAGTTTTATAGAAATCTGGGATAAAATACAAAATAATTGAGGTGGAAAACTCTTCAGTATTTTCTGTTCGGTGTAAAATAAGTTTGTTAGATGAGTAATAAACACATCTAAATTTTACACAAAAGTTATAGAAAATTTGATTGAATAAAATGGTATTGATAAATTCTACAATAACTAAATATAAATGTAAGATGTTTGAAGTTTATTAAAAACAAAACATATTAAAATATGAAAGATATATTATTTAGTGACAGCTGGACATCAAACGAAACAAAATTTTCAATATTACAAAGTAAAAGAATTAAATAGTTTAGCAAAACAGCAAATATAAACAAACACAATTTTTTCTTCTGGATCCTATTTTTTTCTCAGTTTTTCAGGTTTGATTTCATATAAAACCTGTAAATTTATTAAGAATTATAGTCTGGCTTAATTTTACCGAAAGTGCAAAAATGAGTGTGAAATCGTTCATCAGCCGACAGTCGTTAACGAACCGTTTCTGAACCTATGATTATATAAATTTTCTTTTTTATTTTCATCAGTAGAACATGTCCTGATAGTTTGTTACATTCTTCGTCAATCAATCAGTACATTGTTCTTGTACATCAACAAACAGTAATATTTTGCTACATACTAATGATATTTATCAATGACAAATAGAAAAGAATTAAATTGACAGATAAAATTAAAATGATGTACTTCTTGATTGGGTTAATAAGAAACAAATAGCAAATAGAATTAAATGAATAAACAGTACGGGATGAAAATATTTCCTTTACGATGTATTGGTAATACAAAAATGAAGTTTATGAAGGATAAGTGCTATATGTGTGAGTGAGAGTTGTAAGGTTCAGCAGTGTACAAGCTTTCTGGATACACTGGGATAATATTAGATATTCTGAAAACATTGATAATTTTGAAATATTAGATACTAATGTTTATATATTTTGACTTGGTCCACAACCGTAGTCATTGTTTGCGAAATGATATTAGTGATTTACGACTGACTATACCTAAAATCAATAAGCAAAATAAGTAAAATCTTGTGAGGAAATCTATAAATAATACTGTAGTTCCTGGTCAACGATGATGGTTTCACCAACACCTCGAACACTGGAAAGTAAATAAATCTGATGTTAAGTAAATAAAAATAGCGGGGTAACTACAGTGAGACATTTGACTCTTGAATTTTATAGTAAACGCCTTAAAAATAAATTTGTTAAATATTGTGTTTTAATCCAACAATTTTTTTCTTTAAGATTTTGTAACTTTTGTCATTTTAATTGATTTTTAATTAATTAATATTTTGAATTAAAAATTTGTTTTATAATATGATGCAAAAAAAAATATTTTTTTTTATAGATTAGGCAGCTAACGTTCCATCTGTTTCTAAAACTGGTTTAACAATTTAACCTAATTTCATTCAGATTCATGTCCTCAAAAGGCGTAGCAAAACAGAATTAATACTGAATAATCTCCCATTCCAGAATATCATTGTATGAATACATATACAGGGCGTTTCATAATGTTCTTCGGAGTTTCGAAAATTCATTTAACAAAAAACTATTTCACTCATAAGAATAAAACAAGTACTGTACGAAAGAGTACTTCAAATAGTTTTCTTCCACATATACTAGGCAGTTAGGAAACCATTTGCTCGCTAGGCGTCGACAGTAGAGAAAATGGCTGCCACGGGAAGCGAGAAGTCGTTTTGTGTGTTAGAATTTCACTTGTCAAAGTCAGTAATTTCTGTGCAACGTTCATTTCGGTTGAAATTTCATAAGGAGCCACCAAGTGACTATTCAATTCGTGCATGGTATAAACAATTCAGTGAAACCGGTTGCTTGTGCAAGCGAAAATCAACTGGTCGTCCATCAACCTCAGAAGTCAATGTCGAACGTGTTTTGTAAACAAGATAATTTTCAGCGATGAAGCTACTTTCCATATTAGCGGCAAAGTAAACCGTCATAACGTGCGAGTTTGGGGAACTGAAAACCCACACGCTTATGTGGAACACATTCGGGATTCTCCGAAAGTAAACGTTTTTTGTGCGATCTCTCGTGGGGCAGAATATGGGCCGTTCTTTTTTATGGAAACGACAGTAACCGGCATGATATACCTGGATATGTTGCAGTTATGGCTTATGCCTCAACTACTCAACGACTTCATTTTCCAGCAAGATGGTTGTCCTGCCCGTTTTCATAACGAGGTTCGACAGTACCTTAACACAACATTACCTCGGCGCTGGATAGGACGTGCGTCTGAAGAAGACTAACGCATTATGCTGTGGCCACCAAGATCACCAGACCTCACGCGATGTAATTTCTTTCTCTGGGGTTACGTGAAAGATAAGGTGTTAATCCCACCAATGCCGCACGATATCGCTGAGTTAAAGGATCGCATTATTCAATGCAATCAACTCTATCGAAAACGACATGTTAGAACGAGTTTGGCAAGAGTAACACGGCACACATCACACGAAAGTGTGATGTGTGCCGTGTTACCAAAGGAGCACATATTGAACATTTTCAAAATTTTAACAAAATTTTTTAACAAAAACTGTCTGAGTCCCTGCATCACCTCGTATAACTTTCAAGGTAAGTGAAATATGTTTTTTGTACTGAATTTTTGTAACTCCTAAGAACATTATGAAACGCCCTATATTAACTTTATTAATACCACGATAGTATTGGTATGAAAATAGCACAAGGATAAGAAGTCCATTTTAATCTTATGCATATGTACGGTACAGTAGTTAGCGGATTGAAAATATTAACATTTTTCTTTATACATAGTAATGCATGGTAAAATTTAACTTTTTAACTGAATAGTCTTGTATTTTAGTTAAAATTAAGTAGCTTGGTTTTATCCAAAAGGTACTTTAGCATTTAGGCTATTTTTAGTCATAAGTTACGAAACAGTCTCCGGTTATTTTCCGGCCCTTTCTAAATTAAAACAGGGATCCATTAGTCCTAAAAGTTAGTTTTGATCCATCAGGGTCATATTCATCTACTACTATAAAAATGGAAAAGAAGATACCAAAGATTAAGAATGATTTTCTTCCAGGAACCGTAATAACTAACTGTATCCAAACGAAATTTCGAAGTTCTACCTAGGTAACGCGCATCCAAAATTTTTCGAGTGATCAGAATTTTTCTCAGATGTAAACAGCACTAAATTGATCAATAATTTTTCTGCTGATCAGTTTAAATATATTTGCAAAATGTTTTTCTCGAGATACTGAAGAGCAATCCGAGATTGGTTTCTTAAAAACAACTTCGCTCGTCCTTTGGATATAAAATTATTTAATTACATTATAACATCGTAAACCGTTCAGTCAGGTTCCTTTTAGAGATCAAAGTAGTGATCTCTATCATATGTAATTTGTGCGGAATTCTGACTGTATTTGTAGTGCTAATTAAACTACCTCCTGTATTAAGTTTGATACAAAGTAGATCCTTCTTATTATAAAAATAGTGTATAATAGAATAACAGGAACTGATAAACATATCACTTTTGGGATTTATAGAAAGGACTGTATATGATATTTATAATATTCTTATTAATGATTAAACTTTTACTAGGATTTACCCTAACGAAAGTTGTGAATAATTTTTTCATTAAAAAACAAAAAAAAAAAAAAAGGTTTACGACTCTGACTGTAATAATTTGTTGCTAAGATCCCACAGAACTTAAATAATTTTTAAAAACGTTTGTTAGAATTTTCATTTAATTTTTTTTTTGTTTTGCTTTATTTCTGATTTAGTTATAAAATTTCATACCCCATTATTCTTTTTGATATAGGAACGATCGTAAATTAACAAAGAAAAAGTTAGTGAAAATTGTATCCTTTTTTATTAAAAAGAATATAATGATTTACGTTAGTTTTATTTTAAAGATTTTATCTTAAGTTAGTTTTCTGGTAAAATATATTTAAAGATTATCGCTTATGATAATTTAAAAAATAAAATGTTTTCGTTCATTCTATAATTTAGAAAATTATTTTTATGCTTAATTTTATGCTTATTTTTATAATTATTATTATTTTTCTTAAAAAAAATCCATTTTTGTTTATTAATTTAAAAAAATAATGTAATCTACGAACTTTAATTCAATGACACGTATATAAATTGAAAATCCTTTATCGATACGTATGTAACCAGTTATTTTTATTTGGAAAATAAAAATAGCTACAAAAGTAAAATTTAACATAATTAACTAAATTGAGTTTACCGTAAGAGGTAAAATTAAAAATGGAGTGAAAATTGATTTTGTGAACAGAAGAACTGAAAACTTCTTTAGAGGCAATCAGCTACTTCTACCAAATGAATTTTTCCTTACTTTCTTCTAAGATATCACTAACAGAATTTTCAAAACAAGGTTTCTCGTTCCAGTTAGATGCAACTGAATTTTGAAAATATTTACTCCTGCAGCTAATAATCTATTTGCTTAAAGTTTAGAAATTTCCCTTTAAATTACATTTAATAGGTTAAAAGAGATTAAAACACATTTCTGTGTATCTTCTACATTTTAGTTGAGATTAGTTGAGATAAACGTTTAAAAAATTTGAAACGGAATAACTATGAAAATAACCTATCTTCTTCCTTTAATGTTGTTAGTAAGATTATGCTAAACGATGTGTTTTTCATAGATGTATGTTTGCTTTGCGATCCAATTTTTAATAAACGCTAACATTTGCTATGAAAATGACGCTAAAAATACCAGATGTTCAAAAAAAGAGCTCCGGGGTTTCAAGAACGAGTATAGTTTTTTTTTATTTTGCAACACTCAATTAGTTTTATGCGTAATCTTGAAAAAAAATCAGGTTTTAGTTTTACACATTCTTCCTCAGATAACAGCTGCGTTAAAGTGTCGTACAGGCTAAGCAGTTATGAGCTTGTTCTTTAGTACTATGGCGTAGTCACAACAGAAAGTAAAATTCGTGTTCGGTTCGCAGAAATAAAATCAGTGACTGTCATACAAAGAAATTATACGCTACTTTGAAACTTCGTTTTTATAAACTGCAGATATGCCATGAAATTAAACCTAACATTAAAAGCCACAAAGAGCTCAATTTGTAACCATGTTAGACTTTCTGCTAATGAAAACATTTATTTTGCGCATTTTATTTTTTGATGAACCAACATTTCATGTTCATAGAGTCATGAATCTACATAATTGTAGAGTATGGGCTCAGAAAATCCAAACGAATTGGTTGAATTCGTCTATAAATGTCTTATATAAATATCTGGTGTATCATGCACCTTCGAATTTTCGAGCATTTGTTTTATGTCAAGGCTATTACAGGGATAGTATACTCAGACGTGATAGAAAACTTTGTGATTCTGAAAATTGAAAATATGGATTGCCCAATTTTCCAACAGAATGGAGCCTCTCCGCATCACTGAGAGGTTGTATGGACTACGTTCAACGGCAGTTTCCCAGGAGCCTGGGAAGGCAGAGAAGCTCCCATTACTTGGCCACCGCGAAGTCTCGATATGATCCCGATGGATTTTTTCTATTGTTGTTACGTAAAAAACATGGTATGTCAAGAAAAAATTCAGTCAATAACTGCGTCAAAGAATAACATCAACTGTTGAAGCGATTCCTGCAAACATTGAGTTATATTAAGAGGTTAAAAAAACTTTAAAAGTTTGTACTTTCATATAATAAATCAATACATTTGTAATTATAAATGAAATATAAATTTAATTGAAAACCATGGAGTTCTTTTTCGGAAATTCGGTATTTAAAAAAAATTTTCACGTCTTTTAAGTCAAGCATAAAAGTATAAAAAAAATATTTTTTCATTTCTTTTCAAGCTCCCATGGATTTCTATAAATATTAAATTGAAATTAAAAATCTAGACGGTAGAATTTTGTTTAAATACATTTCAGGATTTCCCTTTTTCACATCATTAGTAGGATGAAACTGATAACTCTCATTTATATTCCAGAAAAGCAGAGAATATCTAACTGAAGCAAAAAAATTACAGACATTAATATCAAATAATTATAAATAAAATATTTTTACTAATCTAATTTAGAATTAACTGGATATATAAAAAATATATCTGGTGTTACAAATATTTCAAAATGTTTTTTTGAACTAGGAAGGACAGAAACGTATGGAATAACCATCTCTAAAAGTCACTATTAACCCATTTAACGAAAACATAGTCCACTCTACTAGTCTAACCATTTCTATTTTAATCTAAGAGTACATAAATTGTGAAATATATTTCAAAGACCTCTCTCTCGCTCTCTCTCTCTCTCTCTCTCTCTCTCTCTCTCTCACTCTCTCTCTCTGTTCATGTACTGGGTGCTCACTTGTATGGGTATGTTTAAATACGCATCAGTGCTATTGTAATTAAATTGACATTTAATTAAACATTTTAGTAATAAAATTATCTTATGAAAATAATTTGTACAGAATGTAAACAATATATGAATACTAAAAGCGTACGTTATATTTAATCGATATTTTCCAGGCATATATTGTGACTTATTGGGATAATTCCTAAATGGGTTCTGATGTAATGAAAATTAAGATTTGTTAGATTTTCATTACTTTACCGATTGCATTAAATTGAAAATATTAATTCGTATATTTAATTATTCGTTACAGTTTATTGTGCGGTCTCTTAGATAATTTATTTAAAATAAAATTTCCCTGTTTAAAGTCACCTCACAGTTTATTATTAATAAAATGTATTTAACACAGCAATACTACGTAACAGTTCGAAGTAGAGTACTGATTTTCTAATCTAAAGGTCATATTCAAAATCAGGTCATTCCGATTAAAATATATGACCCAGCAGGCTACTTTCAAGCTCTTCCACTTATAGTAGCTGCTTTATTTTAATTGGTTGAGTTAGATAGTCAGATTCGTTGTTACCCTCATTTCTACATTACTTTCCTCGATTAAAAAAATAAGGTATGCTAATTTTTTTCTGTTCATATTGTATCATACAATTTTTTTTAAGTCGATTTAATTTATTCTAAAATTAATATTATTTGTTAAAAATTAAGATTTTTATATATAATTTTGACTTGTATTCCTTCAAGCCCTTTTGTTTTATAAAAATTTATCCGAGCTCTGTGAGGTTTTGAGTGGGTGGTAATGATGTAGTTTTACACGGATTTGAATACTAAATCGTGGATACGGTGTTCTTTGGTGGTTGGGTTTCAATTAACCGCACATCTCAGGAATGGTCGAACTGAGACTATTCAAGACTATATACTTCATTTACAGTCATACACATCATCCTCATTCATCGTCTGAAGTAATATCTGAACGGTAATTACCGGAGGCTAAACAGGAAAAAGAAAGGTAATGATGTAGTTAACACTTTCTTTTTTCTTGTAATATTTCTACGTACACTAAACTTTCATGATAGATAGAGTGCTGATAATTATGTGATATTATAAATTGTTTTATGCTTTTCTACTTTTCACATAAGTTTACGTGAAAACATCGTAAATTTTATTTCCTTTTTGTAATTTTAGTTTCTTTAAAATATATTGAATAATAAAATAGGAAGAAAAGACAATTAATATATACATTTTTTTTTTTTAAATAGCAGATCTCTGTGGTGGAGTAGAAGCTTTCATCCGGAGGGTACCGCATTCGAATCCCGATTATTTTTTATACAAAATAAATTTAAATTTTCTTATTTCTACGTACAAGCTACTTTGAAGGCTTCTGTGGTGAATTAATTGATCGTTAAAAAATTAGATTTCAGATACAGCCTAGAGATAATTACCATTGAGATTTATAACCACTGCTTGAAAATAATATCAAAATCATAATCAGATTTTTTTTTAAATTGTTATTACGGTAATACGTCACTTATAATAGTTAAAGAAATAAAAATAAAATGTAATAAGCAATATTAAATGAATAAAAATACCCAGTTAAATAAAACTCCCATTTTATTACTGATCTTTATTAAATATTTCCAAGACATGAACAAAATAAAAAATAAAATTTAGGAAAAGAAAGGAAAAAATTGATATGATTTTTTATGTTAGGTGGGTTTACGTACTGTTTTAGTGTAGGAATTTCGGAAAGACGTAATAATATTTAAGTGTTTTTCAGTAGCTATTAAGTAGTTTGAATAATATATATTTTGTAAAATAAGTAATCTCATTTATCATATATTGTACTATATTAAATTTTTTTAACATATTATACAATATAAAATAAAATACAAATAAAATAATACAATACAATACAATATAAAATAAAAAGTTAATATACAAAATCCGCTTACTAACAATTAGATTCGAAGCGTTCAAGCGCTTTCGGAATTAAATTACATCTTCAGGAACTCTTATATTCGTTCTATTTCAAATAGTAATTAAAACTTTACCTGTAAATTATAAAACAGTCGTAATATTTGCCTAAAAAAAATAACAGTTGATCGTCATAGGTTATAAAATTATGTCAACGTAAACGTCCTGCCAATTTGGTGGTCTAAACTATTGTTTTAAAATACTATACAATATAAGCTTTTATTTAACACATAAAACTGGTTATTAAAGAATTACAAATGATAAAATTTAAATTGCAAATTTAAATTTATTATCCATTTATGTCGGGAGTAGGTAATGTGTTTGTATGGTTTATTTGTTTGTCTACGTCCCCGTAAATCTAGAACGATACCATCTGTACATGAAACGAGGATTTCAATTATGCCTATACTGTTAATTTATTGTTACAGAAAGATTTACGTAACAATATTATTTACGTAATTTGTATTATGCATTAAAATATCATGAATTTATCTCAAAAAATAAATATTTAAAAAAATAATTATTTAGAAAAAGAATAATAATTTCCTGGCCGATGTACGCGGCGTAGTAATAGCGTTTCGGTCTTTTTTCCGAAGGTCCCGGGTTCGAATTCCCGGCATGGCATTTTTCATATGCTACAAATTTTCATTATCATATCCCAACGTACAAGCTTTGGAGGAGGTGGTGTTCTTTTACGGAATCCGACAGCCAATTTTTTTTTTCAATTTTTAAGTACGCTTACGTGATTTTCATTTTTAAGATTAAAAAAATTTTATAATTTTAACTAACACTTATTCAAATTAAGTACACCACTCTTTTGTTGTTTGTTGTTTTAGGACTACATTTTACGATTTATTTTTGTGATATTATGTGCATGCTGGACGTGTTTCTATCACATCGGCGCGTGAAATAAAAGAAATAAATTTGGACCTTTTTGGGTAAGCGGGTACCACTTTTTTTTTCTTTTTTCTTCCAAATCGGTAGGTATTTGCAGATAAATTTTAGATTTTATATATAATATATATATATATATTTTTTTTTACTTTCGGGACCACCATCAGGTATTGCTTCAGAAGATGATATGAATGACTTGTAGCATGTGTAAAAATACCAAGCTTGACCGAGATTCGAACCCAGGACCTCCGGATGAAAGACGAGACGCTAATACCCGTGCCATGGAGGCCGGTGAAAGGCAGCTGTCTGCGGAGCCGTCGTTCGTCTGCGCTTGCGTGGATGGGGGTCGGTGATGAAGCACGGAGACTCTGGATTCCTCTGGTCCAAAGGCATCTTCCGGGGAAGTGCAATGCTTAATTGTGAATCCGACCCCGGGAGGGGAGGGTCGGTGAGATATGAGGTTTGGTCGGTAGGGCGCAGCCACACGTACTCTCTCTTAATAACATCTAGCGGAACCTTTTACCAAGTCTGACACTCCACTTCGCCCGTAAATGGGGTTCCTCAAACTTATCGAAAACAAAAAAGAAAAAAGATTATGTTTATAATTATAAGCAATAATACTTATACTGGATCTCTCTCAGGTAAATTTGGAAGACTGACGTTGAATGGGTCACGTTGTTCGTATTAATTTCTTCTGACTATTTGTGATTTGAATGTTATTATATCGCTGAAAAGTATGGCTCCGTACACTTTTGTTTCAATTGTTCGAGATGTTAATATTTTTGTTTTTTAAGTAAATATAAGTTTTGTTTTTCAACAAAAATATTTTTTGCGAATTTATTATTTTATCTCCAACATATTTTTAATTATGCATTCAAAAACAAGCTATTTTACAAATATTAAGTTAACAAAAATAGAAAATAATTGGCTGTCGGATTCTGAAAAATTACTCTTAGGTGAATTAATTCATCGGTTAAAAAAAAATGCAAACAATCATCATTAGTAAATAAATTTTCCAATAAAGAAAGGATATAAAAAGAAAAAATCCTGTAACGATAAAATATGATATTTCAAAATAAGACTGTATCTCATTTAATTTTTATTGCACAAATACCAAAGAAAAACGAGATTAAAGGAAAATTTATAAGCATTAAAATTAAGGTATCTTGATTTTTTTATAAAGGATTTAGGGAAGAAAGGCGAATATTTTTCCTTCTTCTCCTCTAAAACTATCAGTGAAATAAGTAAAGTTAAGATACTGTTTAATAGTAGTATTAATTCAATTTACTGTTTTGTTAGTCCAAGTCGGAAGTAAGAGATTGATTGTAATGTTGACTGTTACTTGGTAACTCCCAAATTATCCAAACAGAGTGAGGTATGTATATACGCTATCTATTAAGCGATTTTTTTTACTTTTGATTAATTGATAGATAATTTATGATAAATTGATAGAGAATTGGAAAAAATTTGGTGTCATATTTTAATGCAGCAAGCAATCTTCACGTTTTAAGCTCTAAATGCAATTGTTTATGTGAAATCTATAAATTAATGTTTTTCACTTTAAATAGAATTTATTTTTCATCAAATCGTGTGAATGATTGTGTGTGCGCGCGCTCGCGCAAGTTTTGAAGTCTTCTTTGAGGAAGTTTACTTGAGTTTCAAATATATGTATATTTTTTCTTTCAAATCGTTATTCCCCCCTTTCAAATCATATTAAACTCGCTGTCACTTGCAGGGTTAGGACGAAACGTTTATTTTATTTTGTGAGAGTCAGTGCTGCGGTTAAACGGTTCTGGAGTTACAGATCCACTTGAATATAATATACATAGAGTTATAAGATTTTCTAATAAATTTTAGTCCATTCGCTTAAGATTAAAGAAAATTGAAATCAGATTCCGTTCTTAACCTATGTTTTTTTTTTAAACAAAAAAAGGAAGCGATTTAACACCATTTCTAAATTATTTTTAGAATTGTTAACTTTTCTATAAGAGTAAAAAGTCAATTTAAATTATAATTGAAAAAACTATATATATGTATATAGTTGGTCTAAAATTAAATCGAAAAAAGGAGAAAATTTATTTTCTCTACTGCCTAAAATAAAACGTCAGGTAGATGCCATGAAAGAAAAATACCTTGCTCAAGGTGCCAGTTTGAACAGCCCCTAAGGGAAAATTTGTTTCACTGGTACTGTTTGTTCAACGATTACTTTTTGAAAGACTAATCTGTCGTAATATAAAATAAATATAGTGTGTATTGAGAATATAAAAATCAGCAAGTGAATGGAAAATCTTTTAATATAAATTACTATCGATTCCATCAACACTTCTACTTTTCTATTAGTAATAAAAATTTCTTACATTTTAATAAAAAAAAGAAATTATTTTAATATAAATTTACAACAAACAGATATGAAATAGCCATTTACAAACAAAAGAAAAATTGATTTTCGTATCTATAAGTTGATGAAACTTTTTTTGGAAGCATTATCGTAACTAGTTTTTTTCCATAATTTAACAATAATATTTTAACAAGATTATCTGTCAAATTTGGTCCGATATTTATATAATATTTCGACTATATACACGAGGGTCGTTCAAAAATTTCACGGCCTGACTGAGATGTCACAAGTATGACCAAAGAACTATCACATTTGTCAAGTATAATCCTTTAGATGGCAAGCTGTAAAGTTTCGGATATGTGTTTCGCTTGTGGTCGCAGGTTTTGTTTGTGGTGATCGCGTAAATCAAACAAGTTTTGACGTTTTCTGAAAAATGTATAAAATGAAGTTCAAGTTCTAATAAAGCACTTTATTTTAAAAGATTTAACTCCTTTAACTTGTAACATTAAAAAAAGTGGGCTCCTGAATTTATAAACGGGATCGTTCATCGATTAAAAAATTATGAACGCTCGGGATGCCCAAAAACCACTACGATCGACTAAATCATTACAAAAATCCAGAATTTTATTAAAAAAAAGATTGAATTTACGCGAGCTTGCTGATATCACAATCATATCTATAGACCGTGTCCTCTACATTTTACACGTTGTTTTAATACAAAAAAGCTTTCCGTTGAATAGGTGGCATGTATGTTAACAGTAAAAAAAAAAAAAACACGGCTGTCTAGATCGGGTATACCGGTGTTCTTTGGTGGTTGGGTTTCAATGAACCACACATCTCAGAAATGGTCGAAATGAGAATGTACAAGACTACATTTCATGTACACTCATACATATCATCTTCATTTATCTTTTGAATATACCTCACGGAATACCATCTTCTGGGAATACCTGACGGTGATTCCCGGAGGCTAAACAGGGAAAAATATATCTAAGTACCTCGGAGAAATAATATCAAGAAACATAAATGGAAAACCAACAATCCAAAATAGAAACAATAAACCGTATAAAAAAAGTAAATAATTTTTATTTAAAAAATATATGATAAAATTGCAATTAAACAAAATAAAATATGATGATATAATATATTGTAAAATTTTAATTAAATACACATTTCCATTAGATGAATTGAACTAAATTGATATTTCTAGTATAAATATTGTAGTAATGGATTTTAAATCCATACTACAATTACTGTTTGACTCGGCAACTTTTTAAATAAATATAAAATGGAACGAAATACTCTCTCTCCTCTCTCTCTCTCTCTCTCTCTCTCTCTCTCTCTCTTTAGTGATTTATTATATATATATATATATATATATATATACACACATACACACACACGTGTATATAATATAAAATTCGTATGAAGAAATATAAACCTTCATTCTGGAAATTTTGTCTAAAGGTTTTTTATGCTTAATAAAAAAAATTTGAAAACGGGATGATTACTTAGTGATTTAGTTTATACGTTCTGCTTATAAAGGTATGGTGTAATTTTTAATTTGGGAATATGATGTGAACCCAACTTTTAAGAAAACAATAACAAAAAAGAGAAACTAATTTATTTATATTTTCCCAGTAAGTATATTTTTCCAAAATAATATTAAGGAGAATTTTTATTACTTTACTAGCCGACCCGGCAAAGCTTTGCTCTAGCTAGATTTTAGTATATATATATAGATTAAATGAACACAAATGTAAGTTTGATAAAACATTAAAAATCTGAACGTTAAGGAACATCACAAAATTTAACTTTTCCTTTTTTCCTCCTCCCATCATCATCCCTTCCCAAAATCACCTCTTTCCCGTTTTCCCTCTTTTGCAAAAATATTTATTTTCACGTAACTAATATATGATCTGATTATGAATCAATCGGACCATAAATAAAATTTTTCGAAATATCTCGATCCCAGCGCCACCTAGCGGGTCCATTTTTTTTTGAAAAAATATTTCTTTTCACACAACTAATATGTATTCTTAATATGAGGCAAATCGGACCACAAATATATTTTTTTTAAATATCTCAACTCCAGCGCCACCTAGCGGTCCAAACTAATTCAGAAACCTTCGCGGGCGTGCGCGCGCAGAACAACTCACGAAAGTTTCATCCCAGTCGGATTAATGGTATAGGAACGCATACGGGACAAACAAACATTAATTTATATATATTATAAGATTAAGGGGGAGATTTGAAGAATCTTTTCTAATAAAATCCGTTGTCTAGAAAACTATTCATCGTCGCCAGAAAATATTTTCCATAATGAATTTTATTTGCATTATATCATTTTTTGAATTAAATTTTCTTTTATTAGTTTCAGTTCATATTTTTTGTTTAGTACAGGTGTGTTAGTATGTACGATAAAACACACACACTTGTTTGTGTATGTATGTACAATTTTACAGATAATGGAGAGCGTCCTTTCTTCGATGATATACGTATTTTAATACTTGTTTAAGATAACATTTTTATCTGTTTTTTTATTAATTTAATTTTTGTTCTTATCATTAACTTTATTTTTGGATAACAGATATATGTATTATCAAATTTTTTGATAATTACCATGATATTATCATATTTATTGATTTTATTAATGTTCTGACCTATTTTATTATTACATAGAGCATATTGCAACTTACGTAGAACATATTTAAAATAAATAATTACACTATATATGTACCAAAGATCGTTAAAATCCTACTAAAAATTTTAATTGATAATGTAATATATAGGCAAACAAACAACCGAAAGTCTGAAATAAAAGTAATATATAATTTTCTGTTTATAAATATATCTTTTATTATTATTATTTTTACCTATAAAAGCAGATAGCTATATACCTATACATAGCAACTATAAAAACAGACAAATTGTTGTCAAAGTTAATTTCTATTAAATTGTGTCTAGTATAAGTTAGATTCTGACCCCCATCGCTCAAGTTCTCTTTTGATAGGTAGAAAATAATTGTTTTTGTATGTTCTATAACATAATTTGTTTTGTCATTTCATAGTAAATATTAATAACATCCAATTATAAATAACTATTGGAAAAAATAATAACATATATTTTTATTTTAAGATAAGTTTTTTTTTTTGTTGTAAAAATGCAACTCTTAATTTAAATAAATAATAAATGAAAATAATAATAATAACAATAAGAATTAACCAAAGAGCAATGATTCATATGACTAACAGCTGAGATGCGGAATTTTTAAATTAAATATAAAAAATGTAACGTGGCGCTCCGTTGGTAAACAAAAATAGCGTTATATACGAGTAAATATGTAATGACTGTGGTAATTTATTTATTAAATTAATATTCCTTGAAAGCTATTAATCAGTTGTTTTATTTCAATAACTTGAAGTACATAAATTTAATGCTTCTTTATTTTGTTTGAAAGTATTGTTTGATACGCGTGATTTAACATTAAATTTCCTTGAATTCATTCTTTCGTTAAATATATTTTATTAAAGGTTATGGATAACCGTTTTATTTGATTTTTGTTTTATTACTTTTTGTTTCCTTATTCAATTTATTATTTTATAATACGTCCCCTGTTTTACTTGCCGTTTGTATTTTTAATCATTTTTATACAGTATGTATATATAATCCTTCTAGAGAAATAAAATAGTAACTCATTTATGAAGATATGATTTACTATAAATAATTTTTGAATTCTTATTATATATATATATATATATTAAGCCTGGCTAAGAATGTATTTAATAAAAGAAAGGACCTCTTTACTTCTAATAAACCTAATACAAACCTTAGAAAAAAATTTTTAAGACCTTTGTATGGGAGTGAGACGTGGTAAGTAGGGGTTGAAGAGGAAAGGAGAGCCGAAGCTTTGTGGTGCTACTTCAAATTAATGAAAGTCCGATGGTGGATAGATTGTCCAATGAGGATCGATATGGCGATGCTTTGTCTCGTAAATATTTTAAAGCAAAGAAGAAAAAAAAGGGTTGCCCATTTGTTAAGACATGATAGTTTAAATAAAGCAATAATAGAAGGTACTGTAGAAGGAAAAAACGCTAGAGGTAAGCGAAGACTAAGGTACTTCTAACAGATAGTTGGAAATATAGATTGTGAAACTTACATGGAGTAGAAGAGACTTTTGGAGAATCGTGATGTGGAGATCAGCTGCAAGTCAATCCTAGGATTGACAGCAAAAGAAGATATATATATATTTTTTTCATTTGTAAAATTAGTGGTTAATAATGTAAAACATTAGTCCGCGTTTCTACATGAGCAAATTTAATAGAATTAATAAATTTCTGGCTGTTCATAAATAATTAAACGAATTTTTACGCGCGCGCACACACGCACACGCGCACGCATTTAACAACATATTAATTGGCGATATACTTGATTAATTAATTTACTTGTCTATTTGTTTTATTTATTTTTAATAATAGTTATTAATAAACAAACTCTGTGTTTGAATGGTTGTATTTCATCCAAGATTCCAGGCTCAAATACCGATCAGAAATGGAATTTTTAATATTGTAAAATTTCCTTTTTATGTTTCCATGTATATGTTTTGGGCTCACATAATGGAAAAAAACCCTAGATCTTGTGCTGAAGTAAAAATTTAATTTTAACAACGGAAATGTCAAGGAAGGTCAAAAACAATCTAACTTATTAGAAAAATCTTGAGTACCTTTTCCAATGATACTGGACTAACTAATAATTGCCGAATAGCTATTTCCATTATATCTTGTATCTTTTTTAATTTATTTAAACTGTAGTATATGTAATAAAGATATTTATTACGTAATATAATATACTTTTACAAAGAACAAACACCAGACGGTTACACTACGTCCAGCTAATGTACGAGCTTGTAACGTCACGAACAGATTGCGTGTTACTACTCGGCTTGAAAACATCAACTCCGCTTTCAAATCGAAGTTTTACTTATTATCATATTGTACGCGGTAATAACTAATTTATTGTACGTATTATTTATAATTACGTTGTAATTATAAATAATACGTTGTTAATTATTTTATAATCTTTAATTATACTAAATTATTCATTTTTAATAATAAATAAAAACTTGAATTTTCTTCATGCATCTAATTCAAACCTCTAGCAAGTTCACCATCCTTGTTAAACGAATCACTGTCACTTTCATTTTCACTTTCAGAGTCTACACGTATAATATAACGTTCTGTCATTTCATCTAAAAATGGTTCCAGTTTTTAATACTCTGTTTCAATATTTTTTACTTTTTCACAATAGGGTTTCAGTCATTTTCATTCATGGAATTAATTTTCTCCCTAATTAATTTTTTAACATTTCTGAAAGAAAA
Organism: Lycorma delicatula; assembly: GCF_047948215.1. Lineage (NCBI taxonomy): Eukaryota > Metazoa > Arthropoda > Insecta > Hemiptera > Fulgoridae > Lycorma > Lycorma delicatula. The sequence goes on along the minus strand of NC_134464.1, from coordinate 52,345,097 downwards.
TGTAGTATTATGTCTCGCCACAAGTCATTTTACGGCTGACCATACCATCTCGATCGGATCCAAATCAGGATGGTACGGTAGGAGTCTAAGAACACGATGCCCATGTTTTTTCAAAAGTTCATTCAAGTGATGTTTTTGTACTTTAGTTTTATGTAAATTAACCAATTCATATAACTGTGGTTTCAGCATTTTTGCTGATACGTTGTTCTTCAATCGGTCATATGTTTTCTTCTGGAGTTAGAATTTGGCGCTTTATACCTGTATTATCATAAGGGGCGTTTTCAACAATTATTACTGACATAAGTGGAAGATTTGGAATCAATTTTTCACGCGCCCATTTCATGAAATTGTTTGTATTCATGGTAGTCGCCACTCTTCGAATTGGCTTTCCAAATTAGTAATGCGTTCGGATTAAAACCGATTTCTCCTCCAGCATGAATTACTATTAAACGATCACCTTTATTAATCGTCACATGAAGTCCCTCAACAATACCATTAAACCACGACTTTGTTGAACAATGCGAACTTAAAACGTACGTTTAATCCAAATAAACAATTGTAGCATTGCTTTGTTAGTACTTAGCCATTGCCTGCAAATTTTCAATTCTCTTCCACCTGATATCGGATTTCTTAATTAAAAGTTTTATATTATTTCCGGTTTTACGCCATTTGACATTAAATTTTTCAGAGTAACAGCTAAGGTTGATAAAATAAATTAAAGAATCAATCAAAGTTGATTATTCATAAAATCAATAGATGAATGAAGTTCTTGCCTTATTTCTTTTAAAAGTAGGTAATTCATTCTTCTTTGAATGAAATTCATTAACTGTTCTTTTAACTACATCTAAATCAAAACTGTCCATTCCACCTACAGGTTTCGAACGTCGTTTATACTTTTTCGGCGTCCTGAAAGAACACGATTGCGATATTGATTGATTGTTCAAGTCCTAGTAAAGGAAGTTACTTTTATACGGATTTTAATACTAGATCTTGAATTCCGGTGTTCTTTGGTGGTTGGGTTTCAATTAACCACACATCTCAGAAATGGTCGACCTGAGACTGTACAAGACTACACTTCACTTACACTCATACATATCATCCTCATTCATCCTCTGAAGTAATTATCTGATGGTATCTTCCCATTCCGTTGGGAAGTAAGTTGTCCTGAGAATGCCATTAAATAGGTGTTAAATACACGATGGGTTTGGAATGTAGCATAAAGATTATTTTGTGATTAAATCAAAACCAGGGATCTTCTGTCAGCTTTAGTCCTTCTTGATCGTATGAACAACTTCAGCTGTAGAGAAGGTTTGTTAGGAAAACCCATAGCGATCGAGCTATGTAAGAAACTTATGATTTCTTCCTCTCTAGGACGAAGTATTTTAAGCTGTTGAAAGATATCGCTCAAGTAAATGGCAAATATTTCAGCTTTCTCCTTATCACTCTTAGCCCAAAACCCATCAGACTTTTTCAAAGTAGGATGTAAGGATGGAGGTCGACGGAAGCTGTTCTTGGCTCTCTGTGAGGAGTAATTGTCTGAATGTACAGGCTTTCATGATAACACTTAAATGTTTCATTCTTATAGGTTTGCAATAGCCGTTCCAACTTAAAAGGGATCCTGTTTAGAGATGTCCAATCATTGGCCCTCGTGTATCGCTGCCACCTTCTCCTAAGTTCCCTTTACGTAGCAATAAGGACTAACACCTCCCTCGAGAGACCTGAATTCGTTTGACCCTCGCATTTAACCTCCGGTGTCGATCGCCAAGCAGCCTTGTGTAGCATTGAGGTCAAGTGTTGCATCGCGTTATTGATATCATCGGAGGATCTCAACCGAACTGGCACTACCAATCCATCCTTAATCCAGCTACAGTACGAATTCCAGTTTGTCCTGTTGTTGTGGAGTACTGGTCATACCGCCTTCTTAATTAATAACGAGCTGATAGTGAGCTGAACAGCTGAGTGATGAGACGTCGAATCGAAATTATTAACTTAATTTTTTATCCGCAAAATTTCCTAGGATATGAAAAAGTCCAAGTCAGGGATGTTATTAGTATCCGACGGCCACTAGGTGGGCCGTCACACTCATAGATCGGAGATCTCATATCATCGGAGATCATACTCTGATGCTTGCCAACAAGAACTTCAGAGCCCCTAGGTGAATTAGTCCGAAAACAACACAGTGTCTAAGGATTCACTAATCAGTAAAGTTTCTTTTCTGTCCGACCTGCTAGTCACGTTGCACGCGTCAAGAACGTAGCAATTAACAGAAATGGGTAATTATTTTCGTAAGAAGTTCTATCAGATTTTCTATTTGTTGCACGAGAAACTCTATATTGGATGTTAGCTTATCCTCAGAAGACGTGGATCGAGTTTGTCCTCAGAAATATTCTGAACATCGTGACCAACAGCGCATCCACTACACTAGTCCTGAAGATCGTCTGCGCGCCTGAATGATAGCCCCACAATTAGCGATATATTTTAACCCATATACTTCCTTGTTATATCTCGGCTCAAAATTTATAAAGAAGGCTTATAACGACTTTTTATAAATCAGTGTCTCGCATTGGCAATGCTTTGGACTGCATGACCGTGACTCTGAAGTTCTTTTCTGATGGACTCAGTTGGAACAGAGAAATGTAGTTTCCTCACTACTATACGAAAGGCTCTTTTATTTCTCCTGGTAAAGGTATGGCCGATCACTTGGTGTTCCCTTACCAAGTCAACTATTTTGTTGTTAGCTGCCACATCGTTTGAAAAAATGCGTAGTTGTTTAGAACTGAATATTGTAGTCGCATTTACCGACTACTGTTTCGATTAATTCGTATTCCCTCGTGGTGGCTTAATTGGGTCCTTCCGCTGAGTTTCCATGAGGTTTTTTTTCCATTGGAAGGTCTTAGAAAACAATTCGTAAGAGATAAATCACTATTTTATACGTGGTACTGAGAGAAGTACGTCCGCGCAAACCCGTTACAGTTTCCCATGGTACATTTGTTACATGCAGGTCCGCGTTTCGTTGACATCAGATACATCAAATGCAACATCGTCCCTAATAAGTCTACGTCGAGACTGTTTTCTAGGATCTCTACTAGAGGCTGACAAGGATCCAGTTTCCGACCCATTCTCATCGATGGGCATAGTCAAAGCCTGATCTATATGTAAAACCTTTATCGGAGGTATTACCTTAACCCAAAGATCGATTTTACACTGGGAAATACAGAATGTCTCAAATAATAAAAATTAAATATATAGAATAATACCCTTATAACTCGTGTAATCCAACAACTTACATCCTCTAAAGTAATACAATTAAGCAAAAAACTCAAAAAATTAAATAGCAAAATGTAAAAAGTACTGTTACTCTGAAGAGAGACCCCTTTGGGGTCCTCCCATTAGAGGCGTGGCATGTACTGCAAGACCGAGTCCTGGCTACCGTTACTTTGAAGAGAGACTCCTTTGGGGTCCTCCCATTAGAGGCGTGGCGTGTACTGCTAGACCGAGTCCCGGCTACCGTTACTTTGAAGAGAGACTCCTTTGGGGTCCTCCCATTAGTGGCGTGGCATGTACTGCAAGACCGAGTCCTGGCTACCGTTACTTTGAAGAGAGACTCCTTTGGGGTCCTCCCATTAGAGGCGTGGCATGTACTGCAAGACCGAGTCCTGGCTACCGTTACTTTGAAGAGAGACTCCTTTGGGGTCCTCCCATTAGAGGCGTGGCATGTACTGCAAGACCGAGTCCTGGCTACCGTTACTTTGAAGAGAGACTCCTTTGGGGTCCTCCCATTAGTGGCGTGGCATGTACTGCAAGACCGAGTCCTGGCTACCGTTACTTTGAAGAGAGACTCCTTTGGGGTCCTCCCATTAGAGGCGTGGCGTGTACTGCAAGACCGAGTCCTGGCTACCGTTACTTTGAAGAGAGACTCCTTTGGGGTCCTCCCATTAGAGGCGTGGCATGTACTGCAAGACCGAGTCCTGGCTACCGTTACTTTGAAGAGAGACTCCTTTGGGGTCCTCCCATTAGTGGCGTGGCATGTACTGCAAGACCGAGTCCTGGCTACCGTTACTTTGAAGAGAGACTCCTTTGGGGTCCTCCCATTAGTGGCGTGGCATGTACTGCAAGACCGAGTCCTGGCTACCGTTACTTTGAAGAGAGACTCCTTTGGGGTCCTCCCATTAGAGGCGTGGCGTGTACTGCAAGACCGAGTCCTGGCTACCGTTACTTTGAAGAGAGACTCCTTTGGGGTCCTCCCATTAGAGGCGTGGCATGTACTGCAAGACCGAGTCCTGGCTACCGTTACTTTGAAGAGAGACTCCTTTGGGGTCCTCCCATTAGTGGCGTGGCATGTACTGCAAGACCGAGTCCTGGCTACCGTTACTTTGAAGAGAGACTCCTTTGGGGTCCTCCCATTAGTGGCGTGGCATGTACTGCAAGACCGAGTCCTGGCTACCGTTACTTTGAAGAGAGACTCCTTTGGGGTCCTCCCATTAGAGGCGTGGCGTGTACTGCAAGACCGAGTCCTGGCTACCGTTACTTTGAAGAGAGACTCCTTTGGGGTCCTCCCATTAGAGGCGTGGCATGTACTGCAAGACCGAGTCCTGGCTACCGTTACTTTGAAGAGAGACTCCTTTGGGGTCCTCCCATTAGTGGCGTGGCATGTACTGCAAGACCGAGTCCTGGCTACCGTTACTTTGAAGAGAGACTCCTTTGGGGTCCTCCCATTAGAGGCGTGGCATGTACTGCAAGACCGAGTCCTGGCTACCGTTACTTTGAAGAGAGACTCCTTTGGGGTCCTCCCATTAGAGGCGTGGCATGTACTGCAAGACCGAGTCCTGGCTACCGTTACTTTGAAGAGAGACTCCTTTGGGGTCCTCCCATTAGTGGCGTGGCATGTACTGCAAGACCGAGTCCTGGCTACCGTTACTTTGAAGAGAGACTCCTTTGGGGTCCTCCCATTAGAGGCGTGGCGTGTACTGCTAGACCGAGTCCCGGCTACCTGGGCGGGACCTTGTGTTCTGCCGAGGTAGTTTGAGGCGAAGGCATTCCCCGGAGCTGAGTTATGTTTAGATGCTTGTTCCGGTTCCGGGGGTAAATGAAGGTGAATAAAAAAAATATTACATGAATTAACATCTTATCTTTGTATGTTTACACTTTGTATCTTTGTGTGTTTGTATGTTTCTTTTGATGTTTACAAATGACGTAAAATATGTTACCGAAAAATTTACAAAATAATGTTATACAAATGCTAATATGTGTTAAACAATTAAAACACAAATTTTTTTAAAATATTTCAATTGTAGATTTTTCCTTTAAATTTTGTACCGAAAGTCGAAAAAAACAGATTTTATATATATTATATTGTTTGTTATATTGGTTTTTTATATATTTTTTCAAAATAATATATTGAAAATTTTTATTCTTTTCTCACATTTAAAAAAATTATAAAATTGTACTTAACTGGTAAATTAATTAAAACTTATAAAAATTGTCTTAATTACTTTCTAGGAAAACAATGATACGAGTTAGGTTTTCACCATACATTTCGTGTAAATATAAAGATAAAACAAAATTTTTAAATTTTATAAGACTCAAAATTACATTCATTAGTAATTAACTGTTATGGTTCATCTAAACTATAACGGTTAAAAAACACGTAGAAAATTTTAAATTAATTTTCATTCGGAACATTTTACTTTCGAATTCCGGTCACATTTTTTTCTTGCGTCACACAATATCTCTCTCATCATAACAAAATTAGAATGATTGTAACTAGATATCATTACGTTTACATGCTGGTATTTAATTTTCTAGAAAATGATTAATTTTTTAAACTATTTAAAACAACTTTGCATTTGTTAAAAAAAAATAATTTATTACTATTTCATTATTTGTATTCTACTATTTTACGATCTATTTTATTATTTGTATTCATCAATAATATACTCGTAATTAAAGAAATCACAATTAATTGGGAATGTAGCTCAAATATTTTTTATTTTGGCTGACTGAGGACCACATGCATTCTCTTTTTCTATCCCTTTTTCTTTCCTGGTCTTCCAATACTGCTTCATTCTTTCGCGTTGTGATCAAGAAACCTTCTCTCTTCTAACCAGATGTTATTTTTTCTTTTTTCTGTTTAGCTTCCGGTAACTATCGTTTAGATAATTTTTCAGAGGATGAATGAGGATGATATTTATGAGTGTAAATGAAGTGTATTCTTGTACATTCTCAGTTCGACCATTCCTGAGATGTGTGGTTAATTGAAACCCAACCACCAAAGAACACCGGTATCCACGATCTAGTATTCAAATCCATGTAAAAATATCTGGCTTTACTAGGACTTGAACGCTGTAACTCTCGACTTCCAAATCAGCTGATTTGGGAAGACGCGTTAACCACTAGACCAACCCGGTGAGTAACCAGATGTTATTGGTGTCTGTTTCTGTTACTTCTTTAAACGTTTTTCTATCTCATAATATTTCTTCAGATATTCTCATTTCTTTTAAATCTTTTTGAATCAAGTGATACATTTTTTCTATTCTTTTTGTTGTAATTGTAGTCGATGTTTGTTTTGTAATTCATTCTCATAACGTGACCGAAAAAATAGACTTTTCTTTTTCTGATGGAATCTGACCCTTTTTTCAGTTTCAATGTATTTGTAAAAATCTGTATTTCTTCTGAATTTGGTATTTATTTTGGTCCTATTTTTATTGGTCCAAGGATTTTTCTCAGGATTTTCATTTTTTCTCTTGCATTTATTTCACCTGATTTCAAACTAAAGATGTATTCTGATACTACAGGTCTTTTTCTTTATAACCGTTTTGTAATGGCAAATTTTAGCTTTTGTTGAGATTTTTTTTCATATAAATATCTTTAGATAGTTGTTTGAATAGTTTTATTACTCAGTTCGATTCTTTTACACGACACAAAATTCTAGAAAATTAATGGGAGTTTTCTATAGGAATAAGTCTTCTCTCAGATGATTTTTTTCATTTGTAGAGGGATGTTTTTGACTAATAGATATAAATTATTCATAATAGTTTTGCTATATCTATTTTGGATAGTTATGTTCTAACTTTTAAAGAGCGAAATCTCTAAGTGTCTGGAGATAGCCTTGAGCTTCTTCTTTGAGTGGTTACACCAATGTGGCTATCATTTTTTTTTCCTTTATCCTTGAATCATTTCTGTCTGCATTGTTGCATAGCGTTTTCAGTGGATATTTGTTAAAATAGAGGAATGAGTAAAGTTACCATATCCTTTCTATTTGTTGTTTTTATATGAAACTATCTAGGATTTTGTTTTTTATCCGGTGACTGCACAAAATCACCAATCCGGGGTTTAAATTTTTATCGGATGGATGTGTTAGTTTCTCTTCTACAATCATGAATCTATGGAATATTATTTTAAAAATAAGTAATTTGTGTAAAATTATAATCTATAAAAATAAATAATTTACTTATAATTTATAGCTAACAATTATAATTACAAAATAAGTTTTACTAATCCGTATAGAGATTATATTTTTGTTTAAATCATTTATTTTTGTAGCTTTACTTTTTAAGTTTAGAATTATATGATTAATTATAAAAACGTATAGTTTATGTTAGGATTTCATAGAATGTCCTCATTCTATTCTATTTCATAGAATCTAATTAGATACATCAATGTATCTAATTACCTCCATAGATTTTGTACTTTCGAAAGGCTGTGCGGTTTTTATCTCTTTTTATTATATTAACTATTCAATGAAATATTAACGGAATCTATTTTTCTCCCTACATTTACCTATATATAATGGTATTTCATTAAATTTATAATAAATTACGATATAAATTATTCCAGACATTTCTTTTTTTGATTTTTGTTTTCATTTAGTGATATATTTCTTTTGCAGTAATACGTAATCATTATTTCATTTCATCCCAACAAAACATTTAGTTATTTTACATCCATATTGTGAATAAATCCATCGTTAATTATGTAGATTGATTTTGATTTATTGAACTTTATTCTGTTGCTAGTTGAATAGAGTTCAATTAAAACATTGAACACAATAGTCTTTTATTCGCTGACGAACAGGTTAACAGAAATCATTGCTTTTATGTTATCGGTTAGTTGATAAAAAAAATTTACTATGACTATAATAAAATGTCTTTTGTTAATTTGATAAAAAAAAATTGATGTGGACACCACATGACTTTCTTGTGCACCTATTAAATTACACACACATTTTTAAACGTACATAAAATTTTATTTAACTAATTACTTCTAATTTTTTTTCATATATTTTTTTTTATTGTTATTATTGAATTTATTGTACAAATTATTTTACAATCACATGTTAATATTTATTAATAAATCAATATGTTTAAATTCAAAAAGAAGTTAAAAAAAGGAGATAAAGTCTGATTCGAACCGATGTGCCTTCTCCTAGTAAAATACAAATATTTCATCAATTAAACTCTGGCGATAATTCTGCAACCAATGAAAATAAGTACCACTTATGATATATTGTTGAAAAAATCTTAATGAAGGCTTATTACTACAGTTAAGAAAAAGTCCAAAATCCAATTTTTTTTAGATTTTGGGCTTTTTGGGCACTTTTGGTTCAGTCGACTACAATCAAAAGGGGAGGTGCACAACTAGATGTTACTGCAGTCCTAAATCTAAAAAAAGCTCAACATCCTAGAGCTAATCATCTTTGATTTATGCGAGATATATGCGTACGTAGATACAGACGTCACGCCGAAACTAGTAAAAATGGATTCAGGGATGGTCAAAATGGATATTTCCGTTGAAATCTAAAAACCGAAAGTTTTCGCTACTTCATTGTACTTGTATTTCGTACAAGAAAATAAAAAAAAAATAAAAGATTTTCTTTTACATAAATAATATTACGCGGCGGATTTTTGAAGAATACTTATTAAAAACCCAGGATTTATTTGCTTTCTGTTCAATGTAAATTTGTGCTTAAATAGTTTTTAATAGCGTCTTCTGAATTGTGAATTATTTTTTAAATACTTTTTAACTTCCTTGTCCGAAATAAAGGAAGTATTGTGATCGCGAAAAATTTCGGTTTTCAAGTATCAACGGAAATAACCATTTTGATCATCCTTGAATCCATTTTGACTAGTTTCGGCGTGACGTCTGTAAGTAATGTATGTATCTTGCATGACTCAAAAACGATTAGCTTTAGGATGTTGAAATTTTGGATTTAGGAATGTCGTAATATCTAGTTGTGCGCCTCTCTTTTAGATTGCAATCGACTGAACCAAAAGTGTCCAAAAAAGCCCAAAATCCAAAAAAAAAGATTTTAATTTTTTATTAACTGCAGTAATAAGCCATTATTAACTGCTTTTTAACGATATATCGTAAGTGGTACTTATTTTCATTGGTTACAGAGTTATAGCCAAATGAAATTTTAATTAATGAAATATTTGGATCTTAAAAGGAAAGACACATCGGTTCGAATCAGACTTCATCCATTTTTTGATAACTTTTTTTCTAGTTTTAATATATTGATTTATTAATAATTATTAACCTCTGAATGTAAAAAAAATGTTACGATAAATATTAATCAATAATAACAATAAAATAAATTATGAAAAAATATTAGAAGTTATTAATGAAATAAAATTTTTGTACTAAAAATGTGTTTATGTAATTAAATAGGTGTGAAAGTTAGTCATGCGTATCCGCATTAGATTTTTTATATTTAACTAGCAGACCCGGCAGTGCTTCCCTATTGTTAGATTTGAGATATCTCTATATATAGATTAAATGAATACAATTGAAAATTTGGTAAAACATTAACAAGATGAACATTACGGATCTTCACAAAATTTTACCTTTCCTTTTATTCTTTCTCCCTTTTCCCCTTTCGTTTTCCCCTCTTTCATCATTTCCCTTTTTCCCGTTTTCATTTTTACCAGATTGTCTTTGCCTCTCCCATTCCCCTTTCTCTTTCCCCTTGTACTACTCCTTTCCCTTCCTTCCACTTTTCTCTTTTCTTTATTTCCCTTTCCCCTTTCCTTTTTCTCCTTTCCCATTTCCATTTCCTTTTCCCGTTTTTCCTTTTCCGTGTTTTCACTTCTTTTTCTTTTTCCTTTTCCCCCTTCTTTTCTTCTTTACTTTTTCTATTTTTTCTTTCCCTTTTTCCCCGCGCGTAAATCGGGCCAGTAGTTTTTTAGTCTATTGGGGACACACATATCGGAAACATTGAAATGGAATCGTAAAATATTTAGTATAGCGTGTGTATACCCTTTTTTTTTAAAAAAAGCATGTTTTTACCTGTCACAGGTGTAACATCTTAGGTATATACATAGTAGGTATATAAAAACACACGCGTATTTGAGTGTAACGTTGTGTCAATATTTCAAAGCAATCGGTGAAGAACTTTTTGAGATTTAAAATTTTGAACAAACTAACATTTACATTTTTATTTATTTAGATATCTTAATATTCCATGTGTTTCTTTTTAATAATTAATATGGATTTTAATCGCATCTAATTTTTATCTTGTAATTTGTTTTTATTTGTATAATTTCTGTTATATTGACGTAATCTATCTAATGTATTATTATGTTCTGATCAGAATATTAGTTTATTTATGGCTACGTCTGGAATTAAATGATACGAAAAAAAATTAATGTTATTTACCTGACGAATTTGAATGTTGATTTATGATTATAAATTATGATTATTTATATGATATTTCGTCATTTAGGCAATTATTTTTTTTTTTTACAAATTTTATCCTTTTTAAATATGGATAAAACGTTTATTCTTTTATTTTATCAACTTTATTTTTTTACAATACTGTATCTGTAAAACGAATTAATATGTGTACTGCAATGAAGTACATATTTGCTTCATGTTATACTTGCGTTATTTAAACACGTCTTGTGCATACATGAATAGTCTATAGTTAGGTATAAACATATTACATATATATAAATGTAGAATTGTGTTATTTAATCTGTTCATTTAAACATATTTGAGTTGAAATTAAAACGTAAAATCCTTTTCAACAAAAGAGTTAAGCAATATTTATTTTTTTTGGAGCAAAATTAACTTTTTTATTTATATTTCAAAAGTGGTTTTTAAACTTTTACCTTTAAAATAAATATGTTCTATACGTAAATTTAACGTTTATTTGTTTGTAAAATTTTTTACAAAGTAAATTTAACATATGTTATTACATTTTTAATTAAACAAGATCCTGTTCAGTATTAATATTCCTTTAATTTCATTTAAAAAAATGCTTTAAATACATCAAAGCTTGAGAAAGTTTATTAAATACAAAAATTAATGTCTCTAACTCAGTTGCTATGTTATTTTTTTGTGTAGACAAAGTCAAAAGTTTGTTGAAACAAAAAGTAGAAAGAAAAGTTTGTTAAATTAATCTTTTTTTCAAAATTACTTTCTCAGTAGGGTATGGAAAACATTTGTTAACTTTTGTTCTTAGGTTTTCATTTTTATATAGAATTTAATGAACATAACTATGTAACATAAAAATTGTTTAGCCTTTTACTGCTTAAGAAAAACTGATAATTACTTTTTTTTTTATTTACGGATAAATTTCTTTTAGAATCCAAATGAGGTAGAAAAAGATTGATTTCATTAGGGACATCGTCATTGATTTTTCTTTCCAAAAACACGCAATTTTTTCCTATCTATTATTTGTCAAAGCTAAGTTTATCTACATGAGAAAACATCTTCGTTACTGTTTCTGTTGTGCTAGAGAAAAGAGAGAACGAGTGTGAGCATGGGAGCGTAAAGAGATAATGAGTGGTACAGTCGCTTTTATTTCATGTACACTATTATGTTAAAAGAAAAATGTATATTCTATTACAAGCTTTTTTATTTACTTACGTTATTATAACTTCAGTTATAAAAATGATTAGACTAAATTAAATCTTTATTTATAATATATAATAGAAAAATTTACAATATTATATAAATACATATATATAAAAAAAAAATCTCTGTAAGAATATGTACGTACTTCAGACTTTTTCATAGAGCTTGGCAATTGTTAAGTAACTTTTCAACTGTTAAACATAGAATAAATACATTTAACATGTGGTTTTACCTCAAAAAAAACCTATATTTTCTGGCATGATTCCACTACATATCAACCATCCAATGGTCAATTCAAAAAAGTTAAAAGAAAGTATAGGATTGTGATATGCTATTTAAAAGGGGATTAAAAAAACAAAATTCTGATGTAATAATCTTCGAATTACTACAGCCTTTACCAAAATGGTGTTAACTTAATATTTTACAAAGCTAATTTTAAAATTGATTTACAATACCTCTTAAATAACAGTAAAACATTAAAAAAAAAAAATTAGCAAATGCTCCTACCTCAAACGATCTATTTTTGGGTTTGATACTATTATTTGGAGTTAGTTGTAGGCCATTTTTGAAACTAGCTCTGTAAAATATTTAATGAGCGCCATCTACCTAGGTTAGGGGTATCCATTGTTTTACGTAAAAAATTTACTTTCCTGTCTAAATAGCGCTACAGTTCTAGAAGGGAAATTATTATAATCGGTCTAATTTGGGAATATGTTGTTTTCACCGGATCTTGACTTTTTGACACTTAAAAAACCCAAAAAATCGGATGGAAATTTTCCGGATGTTAATGTTTGTATGTACGTGTGTTCGGTGTTGGCCTCTAAATCACCTTATATCTCCAGAACTACTGGACCAATTTTTACCAAATTTTGTCAGATTACTTTTATATATGGGACATTGATGCCATTAAATTTTCAACTTATAAGATCAAGGGAGTGAGTCTGTAGAGCAAGGTCACCATCAGTATCTTGAGATTTCGCTTAATAAAGGTCAAATTTTTCTTAGCAACATTTGTTAACAATTAAAAAATAACAATTTTTGCAAAAAAAGCTTTTGCAAATACATATTCTGTGTATTTGCAAAAAACTAACTTTATTTAGGGTCCCAAAAATGTTGAAAAAAAATGCTAGGACAAAAAATGCTGTTGTAGTCGTCGGCTACGTTGTGGCATTACAGGTGAGTGGTAGAATTAAATAAAAAAATAATATTTAAAGTGTAAAAAAAAAGTAACTCGGTCTGGCTGGGTCTCGAACTCGGTACCTGCCTCGCGGTTACACCAGTCTGCCGACCGAACAAGCGAGATTTGTTCTGTGTAAGTTGTGAAATTACATTAGTTTAGCTAGTACCGCTTCAGCCGCGAGAATTAAATACGGTATGCGCGCGCGATTTCGTTAGACTTATTGAATTAAATAAACGAAAAAATATTATATTTAAATAAAAGATAAATATTTTAAATTAAGTTGTGTGTGTAAGCCGTGCATCAGAAACAACTGTGATGTTACATCTATTTTGGTTTTTTTCAATTCACATAAAAATATTACGTCACAATCCCACTTTTTCCGTTCACTTTTTCTTTTTTAGTTAGATGTGCGGTGGGGAGGATTAGTGTTCTCAACCTCTAAGTGTAATTTTTCTGATAGTTGAAAAGTTATTTAAGTGTTGCTGTACTTTATGATACTTCATAACTAAATTTGAATATGCTAAGACATTAAATTATATTACGATAACATTATATTATTAAATATTATGAAAGTTACATTACCTAGTATTAAATTCAGTGCTTCAGGCTCTAGCCTGTAGGCCTGTTGTCATGTCACCAGCATGAAAATTGAAAAAAGAAATTTATAGCGCTGACAGTTGCATGTTAACCTTCAACTTGTGAGGTGACTTCAAAATGACGGCGCGCGTCTGGTCGCTACGTGATTACCCCACCCTTGATCATATTATGAAACATGGTTTGCAATAGCTGGTTGTTTTTAAGTTATAGTTAGATTGCCGTGCACAGAGAAATTTTGTAGTATCTGTTTTTTCTCAATCGATTGTCCGACGTCAGACTGACGTGTGTTAACCATTTATGTAAGAAAAATGATTTTTGCTGAAATATAAATTTCTTTACATCCAGTTGTTTCAATTTTATTAGAAAATCGTATTAATTTTTTCCAGTGTAAAAATGAACGTGAATGATCAGAATTTCAAAGAAGCAGTTCTTCGTGAACTGGATGGATGGGAACATTAGGATTCGGATATTGATGAACCAATTAAAGGTCAAAATAGGGAACAAGGTGCAAATGGTAATCAAGAATGGGGTACAGACAGAAATCAAGAGGTGGTTGCTGTAGGAAATGAGGAACAGGCTGTTGATTGTCAGATTGTATTGTCAGCCAACATGATACAGATTCTGAGGTCGAAGTTTCAGGAGGTGATGAAAATGAAGGGATTGATAAACATGGGGAAGTAGATGAAAACGTTTATCTGAGTAAATTCAATTTTAGATGGTCTAAAGTAGAACCAAGAAAATATGTCAGAGTTGCAGTTACAAATTGGTAACAGACGTAATATTCGAAATGAAAATTAAATTGGAGTATTGAATAAACTGTGTTCCGACGATATTTTACATATTATTTTGGAGTCGACAAACAGAAAACTGCTTTCTTTGAGAACTGACAAAAATCCAGATATTATTGAAATGAATAACATTGATATTGTTAAATTGAAAGCACTTATAGGAATACTGCTTCTTACAGTAATATTCAAGTGTAACCGCGAAAGCATCGACTCAGTTTTTTTACCGATGGAACAGGCCGAGAAATCTTCCCGTTGGTAATGTGAAAAAGCAGGTTTTAGTGTTACTGTTCTAATATTTGGCAATTCTGAAACAAGAAGTCGGAGGAAAATCATTGACAAAGCAGCTTTATTTACAGAACTATTTGACGTTTTTATTGCTGTCAGCGCATTTACTCCATCGGTTAAAATTCTTGCGTAGATGAAATGTTAGTCTTGTTCCGTGGCAGATGCGCATTCAAATTGTTTATGTCAAGAAAACCAAATAAATACGGACTAAAATTTATGTGTATTACATACTCGCGAAATAGTTATTTATATAACGAATATATTTACACTAGTAAGAGTTCTGATGGAATTGGATTGTCAAAAGAAGAAGACAAATGTTCTAAACCAACACAGTCCGCAATACGACTGGCAAAACCCTTTTACGGCTCAAATAGAAACATAACTACGGACAATTGGTTTTCATTAACTGACTTGGTCGAAAAATAGGGAGGTAAAGGGCTAACATTTAGCCCTAACGGTCAAAGGAATTGCCGACAAAAGGTCGGTCTTTACTGCAAAACCAAATTCAAAACAAATTAGTGATTTTTGTAGCCATTTTCTGCCCCAAGGACAATAGAGTGCCCTAACCTTGAGGAGGGGATCTTCTTATCCCGGAAGATACTCGGGATTTAGTCAGTGGCTTTATGGAAAATTTTGTATATGCTAAAACTTTTATTAAGAAAGTGGATATCAATAAAATAAAGAAAAAAGTTTTATCTGCTTTAATGTAATGCAAAGTATTTATTTTGCGTTTATTAACTCATCATTGTAGTAAGGCTTGTATGTTGTAAAGAGATATTATTTATTAACGAATCCACTATATTAATAATATTCTGATAACTAAAATATTACATATTGTACTATCTGCACATTGTAAGAAAGTCTGCATTTCACTGTATATAATCTTTTAAGAAAATATGTTGTATAATAATATTATTTCTAACAGTTAAGAATGTGTTAACTGTGTGTTTTAGTTTTTCTCTATTTATATTTATATTTTTTTCTCTATTTCTATTTATTTATATATAATTTTAGTTTAACCTTCAGATGGTGAAGTTTCACAGACACATACGATAACGTGACGTCATTTTGACACCCCTTAATTTTTTGTTACTTTTTACGTCATTTTTAATTAAAGTTTTAATTTTAGTTATTGTTAAGTGAATAAAGCTTTTTAAAACATTTTTAATACTTTAAACCGTTTTTAATGGAGTAAAACACTTTTATACAGTAATGATAAAAAAGAATTTGAGACATTGAGGGATTTGACTAAACCACATAATGTTAGACTACAAAAATGTTTGTAGCAACTTTTGCACTACCCACTGAAACTGGAATTCGACCATATATATATACTCTTCTTTTTCCTGTTTAGCCTCCGGGAATTAACGCTCAGGTATTACTTCAGAGGATGAATGAGGATATGTATGAGTGTAAATGAAGTGTAGGTCTTGTACAGCCTCAGTTCGACCATTCCTGTCGAACTTATTTTTTCTTTGATTTCAAAGAAAAAATTCGTATCTGTCTGATAACTATAACCTTTTCATTAATTATCCTTTTCCTATTCATTAATCTTTTTTCCATTAATTACACCAAAATTTGAACGTTATTTGATCAATGTTTTTTTTTAATTATTAGTAATTTTTTAACGTATTTATGAATAATTAGTTATTTCAGTCAGGTAAAGTTATTTTTAAAAATAAATACATATAATTGTTTTTAGTAAAAAAAAAAATTTATATAAACAATTATCCAGTGTAATTTATGTTATGCGTTGATTTATTACGTTTTTTTTTTATTTCTGCAGCAGTTATTTTAAAATAATTTTTTTCCATATTTCTTCTTCTCATCTCCTGTATAATTGACATGATGTAATAACTGGTAAATTATATTAAATATCTTATTATTCTCATTATTAAATATGATCGTACCGCTTTTTTTAAAAAAAATATAATTAATTTTTTAAAATAACCATTCCTGATTAAAGTAGCTGTTACATGAATAATAAAACATGACTAACTGCAAAAATATTAGTGAATTCGGGCGAAAACAGTAAGAAAATATTATTTTTTATGTTCAAAAAATAGATCCCCATAATAGATCATATTTCTTTAATCTTTTTTCCTTGTTCACCGTGCACAAAATTATCAGAGTACTGATAAAATAAAAAATGTATCAAGGGTACTTTTACATTATTTTTTAAAAAACAAAATTCAATAATCTTATGGAATTATGTGGATTAACCGAGAAGTGATTAGATATTATTTAAATAAGACCAAGCCCAATTTTTTACTGTTATTATGAAGCGAGTTTTTAAGTTTCAAACTAAATGGCAAAGATAATAGCTCTTTATAAAGCGATTCTGGAAACTCACATTCGTGATTAATGATAATCATAAATGATAAATAATTATAATAAATTATTTCGTATTGGGGTATTCATTTTTTGGTTTACTGTAATAATTAATACCCAGTTTTGCTTCTTGAAGTATAAGAAACGCTTACCTATAAATTCCAGATTTCTAACTTTAGATTCTATCTTTTCTTCTTTTGATCCCCAGCTGGTGTTTGGATTGGACTCCTAAGCCCGTACGATACTGTAGGTGCCGATGGTTGTCTAATTTCATTAACAAGGCGCTTCCATGCATGACAAATCATGACCGTTGTCCTGGCCTCATTAAGGTTTAGCGTGCGGTTTTTTATCTCGTCATTGATCGGCTTGATCCAAGTTTTCTTCGGAGCTGTTCGTTGGACTCTCGGAATGGGTGGGTCGTTTGTTCATACCAGAGGAGTTTGTATTGTCGGCTTTCACCCATTCTGCAGATATGGCCAAACCATTGCAGTATTCGTTTTTTTATCTGTTCTTCGACTTTCGGCTATTATACGCAGCAATGGGGGTCTCATTTCGAATGTGATCGCGAAATGAGACTCTGATGTAGGCATCGCATTTGGAAATATGCTCAGGACTGTTTTAAGTAGTGTCCACGTTTCTGCTTTATACAATAAAATTGAAGGATCAGAGTCCGGAAAACATGAACTCGGGTCTTCAGCGAAATGTTCCTTTGTTTCCAGAAGCACCATTTCAGGGAAGTAAATGCTGCCGTTGCTTGATCAATTCGACTGTGGATTTCCGCCGTAGTTGCAACTTTCTTCTCCTGGACCATGAGCCCAAATATTTAAATTCTTGCATTTGTTCAATTTGCACACCATTCACTTGGACGATGGCGTGTGAGACATCTGTTGTTAGTACATGTGTCTTATCCGCATTTATTTTCAGGTCACAAGATTGGGTAATGCGAGAGATGTCATAGAGAATATTGTGGGCTCAGCATCACTGCCGGTAAAAACGCCACTGTTATCGGCAAACATCAAGTCAGTCAGAAAGCCATCCTCTCCAAACTGAATTCCTTTTCTGCCCTTGAAACTCATCGCATTATGGAGTCAACTACTATGTTAAAGAGGAGTGGGGAGGCAGCGACTCCCTGGCGGACTCCTGTTCGGATGGAAAAATCCTCAGATAGTTCATTTCGAACGCGTATCTGATTTGTCGATTCAATGTAAGCTCTCCTGCAGAAGCCTGATAACTTTTTTGGAGGATGAGCTCTGTCTCAATATACCTTCCAAAGTGCCGTCCAGAGGATCGAAAGTCGATGAAGACGATAATTGCTCGTTTTCCACATCGAATGCTTTTTCCATTCATATTTATATTATGTTTTTAAATGCATTACGTTTTATATATTATTAAAAAAGTTTATTTCATTATATATATATATATATATATGAAGAATACTAATTCTAAGAACTATAAAATCGAAGTCAAATCGTAAAAGTTGCAAGAAAAGAAATCAGTTAATACAATCTGGTTTAGTTGAATCAATTTAAACATTGTATCACACTTCACTCATTTTTAAAGTAAACTATAAAATGTGACGTGACAGAGAATTTAAGTGTATTTTATAGAATAAAATAAAACAAAAACAAGTATATCTCTTCGTGGATGTTATACATTTATGAGGCTATTTTGGAGAGCTTTACAACCACTTTACTACCATAAAAAAAATGTTCTAAAATAAAAAACGTTTATTGTACAATATAATGTAATAATATTATTAAAGTAATGTTATATTACTTTTTTATTGCACGTCTTTAAATTCGACTGTGCTGTGGTAAAATTTTAAATTTGTGTTTTGTAAAGTTTTGAGTTTAATTCCCACGCTGGTTGTACTGTAGCCTATTAGCTTATCTGTGTTTATATATTTACTTAATACTTGAATAGAACACTCAAGGGTGTAAGGTTGGTTTCTTATACTTTGTCATCGAAAAGATAACATTGATTTTTCATTTACCATCCTCGTCCAGGCCCGATAAAAATTTCTATATTTTGTCATAAAATAGGCTTAAGTTCCTCATCATAATAGTTTTCTGTATTGATGTTATTATTACAGTAGTTAAATTATTATCAGTTTTATTATTATTAGAGCATATTTCAGATGGAAACGGGGAAGGAAATATTTATGATATCAATAAAGGTTGAATTTAGAGTTGAATTTGTTTATATACTCGTAATTTTAGATGAAATAACTATCATTTATACTTAATCATATTTTGTAATGAAAATTTACGAGATGTACTACTGCTTTCGAGATGATCGCAGAGAAAGTAATTACTTTTTTGTAATTACAAGTGGAAGGATCTTTTCTTTCTTTTTCCTGTTTAGCCTCCGGTAATTACCTTTCAGATAATACTTCAAAGGATGATATGTATGAGTGTAAATGAAGTGTAGTCTTGTACACTTTCAGTTCGACCATTCCTGAGATGTGTGGTTAATTGAAACCCAACCACCAAGAACACCGGTATCTACGCTCTAATATTCAAATCTGTGTAAAAATAACTGACTTTACTAGGACTTGAACGCTGGAACTCTTGACTTCCAAATCAGCTGATTTAGGAAGACGCGTTCACCACTAGACCAACCCGGTGGGTAAATGGAAGGATCTGACGACCAAAACTGTCACCACGTTGAATATATTACGTCCCAGAAACATTTCCTTTTCAACAGTCGTTGTATTTCTTTCCGATTACCCGGTTACACTGCTTTATTGAACTACACCGCGCGTACATCAATGCCTCGTCTAGCGAACGCCGTTGTAACCGATTACGCGGTTACACTGCTTTATTGAAACTACACCACGCGTACATCAATGCCTCGTCTAACGAGACACAATATGAGGAATCCTGGATTTATCCTTACTGCCCTCTCATCAAGCTTTACGAAATAAAATCGTATGATTTGAAGATTTTTCCCAACAACATCTAAAGATATATACTCGCAATGTAGAGGACATTTGTGAAGCAGGCGCGGATTTTACAAAATTTGTTTTGCCGAGCAACAGAAATTCTGCTTTTTGACACACTCAAACAAGTGAAAGACCATGTTTCATCAAATCCAAATGTTTTTTTATACATTATAGTGATCAGAAATGCTTAGCGCAGCGGCATGTCAGGAGGCAGAAACAAGCAAACTTTTTTTTTAGTCATATCACTTTTTTGATCCAGTTTGTGTATTTTGTTTTTAATTAAAGTTGAACTCAAATTTTTTGTTTAATTGTAATAAACGTAATTTACATCAGTTTTTTTAGAATTAAACTTTCTACAAAGTTAACTAATTTTTATTTGTTTATTCGTAAATTAACAAAGTTATTTTATTCCAAATCTAAAAAAAAGTATATTTTTAGGCAGAACCCGGTTTTTCTTAAAACCTAAGTTAGGTAGAGGTCTGTGACCACTTTTATTCAAATTTTAGATCAAAACCCATAAAGAAGTACCAAATTTACGAATTTTAATTCGATTTAATTTCAAAGAGGGATCAGAAAATAGAGCTAAGTGTTTTTCGAGCCGAAACTACGTAACGAACTATTCTCTAACCTATCTTAACCTGATTTTTTCTTCTTATTTTTGGCTGTAGAATCATTTCCCGATAGTTTGCCGTGCAATTTGGATTCACCAAGTACATACTTTAATTTATTTTATTTGATATAGTACGTACTTCTATTAGATAAATATTTTACTTATGTTCGATGTTTTCGTCAAAGTATAAGGTACAACATCTTGATCATCTGTTCCACTAATTAAAAGATAAAATAAATCTTAATGTAGTCTTTAAATGTATTTAATATGAAATATGATTTTAGCAGTAATTTTGATATTCTATAGTATAATACTGATTAAGAAATAATTTTAACGTATGTATGAAATTAAAGCGACTGTACCACTCTTTACAATACTTTATTTATTTCTAAAATACTTAAATAGAACCAATGCTGTTCCATTTTCCAAAATTATGTTATATTTATCACGTAATACAATTCATGACCATTATCATAAAAATGTAGTTAGTATTTACTTATTGACTGATTTTTTACAAAATTTGTATTTCTCTGCTTTTCATACTTGTTTAACTTGGGTTTTTTTTATGTCCGAAGAATTATTGGTTAGGAAGAAGTTTAAAAAATTATGCATATGAGTCAGTTTGATTATGCATGTCGATCTAGATTGGATTCGTCGGTATCAATTAATTTGCTTGATTGAATTCATACGGCTTTCGTGAAACTTTTTTTCTAGATCATAAAGTTCCCTATTTTATTTTCAAATATCTATAGCTAATCTTTGTATTCTCTATTTATAAGTCCGTGATTTATATTACCTTAATTGAACTGTTCGATATATATATATATAAAAGAACATATGAGTCATTCATAATCAAGGATTTTTTTTTAAGTTTAATTAGTTAAAATGAAATTTATTCTTTTTTTTTTCAATTTCTCCGTAACAAATGAAGATATCAAGATTTTTGGTGGGCGTAATTGCATGTGAATATCTAAAAATCAATTAGAAGATTTTTATTTAATTTAACCTTGATACGGGTGTAGAAAGGTAAAAAACTTTGTACGATGATTGAAATTTCTTCCCCCATTTCCGAGTATATTAAACGAGATTTCAGTAGATTTGGGTATGCAATTACTCTTCAGATAAATATCTAGTAACCATTTTCAGGTGTTTTTGAATTTAGATTTTTAAGGGATGCCTTAAATTTTTAAGGGGTCAGCGAACACAGCCACTGCCACTGTTATTGTATGTGCAACGCGATTAGCTACAGCTGCTCTTCTTCAATTACTTGACTGGAAAAGAGAATTAAAAAAAATTACCGCAACGGGAAACGCAAGTATTCATATAGATCGGGCGACGGGGATTGATTTATAGATATTGTACTAAATATATTTTTTTATGATCTTCAAAACCCTTTCAGGATTAGTTTTACATTTGTTTTAAAATTTATAATATCAAAGGTTATTTTAAAGAAAGATTTTTTAATGACCTAATCTGAAAATTTTTAGATAAAATGTCAGGTAGGTGGAATTAAATGAGAATTTTTAAACCACTATTTTACAAACGAATTTTGATTTATTTTAGACAAGCAACAAAAATAAACATTTTATTTCGGTAAAGAAATTGAATAGAAATTCAAAGTACGAATACTTCTAAAACTTTCTAATTTCATCTCCCCTATTACGTCTTATTACAGCATATCGAGAAGCAGTAACTTAATTAGTCGAGACATAAGATCAGTACAACAGTTTGATTTATAAGACGTATCAAAGAGACCTTTAGTGTTCTATGGAAATTGTGACGACTTCGTTTTATTTGTGCTTTTATCACTCAAAGAATCTATCTACTTTAATGTTAGTAAAGAGTTCCTACACAGTATTATATTTTGCTTTTTAAAATTGTTTTTTTCTCTATTTAATTTTTTTTTAGTTGATAAATAGTACGAAGAATTCAAAAAGACAACAGAAAAAGATATGCAAAATTCAGATCACGGCCCATTTGAAATATCTTGTAGAAATAATTAGTAGAAACGGAAGAGATAAACTAGTGATTGAGATCAAAGACACAAATTAAAACAACTTAACTTTTACACAAAATATATTTACGATAAAAATAACATTTTTATAAGTGCAAAATTAAGGCATTATAATAGCGCAGTTGTAAGTCCAGACGTCATCTTGTACGCCATGAAAACTGTAATTATAACTGGATAGAAAATCTACTCAAGATAGAAATAATAATTTTTAATAAGACTTATGGTCCAAGGAAAACACAAGAAGGCCCCAGATTCAGATTAATTAAAGAGATATACGATAAAATTGAAAACCTGGAAGTAACAGTAAGAAAACCTCAACCAAACTTGTATGGACACGTGGTCCGAATGAACCAATCAAGGGCTAAACAAACAGATTTTCAATAAACTGTGGAACTACAAAGTTCAAGGTGGCTATGTTAAACAGATGAAAGAAGAGCTCAAAAATTTCAAAATCACAGAAAAAGATTGTATAGATCGAAAAGAAAAGAGAAAGAAAATTTTAAATTAAAGGTTCCTGTAAATGAAAAGATAAACTCAGTAGAGGAGAATGGACTGAAGAAAGAAGTGCTAAACGAGCCAAAAGAATGAAGAACTTCTAGGAAAAAAACAACTACTTGAAATGATTTTTGCGTGGTCCTTGAAGGCCTATCTGCAGAGAAAAAATATACCACGGATTTATTTGATAAAAAGCTTTCTGTAATAGAAAATTTGGAATTATTTAGTTCCTAATAATAAATTTTTACCACAAAATTAAAGCGTTCTTGAGATGGTTTAACAACATAAAAATCTATAAAGTGATATTGATGAACCTTTCTGGGGTCTGAATAGACCTCACATATTTTTAGAGGTTTTGTTGTAAATTTTATTAATACCCTTCATAATTTTATATATTTTTCGATAAAAACAAAAAAAAATATTATGTTTATCAGAGTTATAAAATACTTTGCTAGGTTATTATTTCATCCGGAGGTTCCGGGTTCGAATCCCGGTCAGGTATAGCATTTTCACATACGCTACAAATCATTCATCTCATCCTCTAAAGCAATACCAAAGAGTGGCCCCGGGGGTTAAAAAAACGTAATTATTTATTAAATTACCATTGAACATAATTAAAATTAACAAATGACAGTATTTTGGGATTTATATAAAAAGAATTAATTTTTCAAAAAATCTAAAAAATTACGTCCTTATATTGTGACAAACGTTGAAAAAATTACCAGTTTGATGGAAAAATTACCAGCTGCTTTAAGTTTAATAGCCATTTAAGTGATAAAGAAAAAAACTAGTTTTTTTTTTAATAATAAAAATTAAAAGAATTAGAGCCAAGAAAAAAAAAATATATATATAATTTTTAGAGGTGTGATATAAATTTTAAGAAAACGATTTTTTTTTAAATATTCATATTATGGGTAATTGTAACAAATTTTCTTTAGTTAAGTTTTCTCTAAATGTATCTCCTTCTATAAAAGCTGAAATAAGAAAAAATACTTTTCAAAAAAAAATTTCTGCATTTTAGGTCCGGGGTTGATAATTTAAAAAAAATTGTAGATATTCCTTAATAGCTCTATATATGAAATATAAACTTTCAAGAAAAGTTTGAGAGATATTTAAAATGAAGGGTGGTAGAACAAAAGAAAAACATATATTTCAGTTTTAAGAGGTGGTTATTGTGATTTTTTGAAAAAAATTTGATAAATGCATTGTAGGTAAGAAATAAACTTTCTCTAAAATGCCTCTGAAGAGAATCAAAATTGGTTTTTCGCGATAACCTCCCATCCCTTAACCAATTAAAAAAAAAAAATAATATGAACAATTCCCTGTACATAAAAATATTTATACCAAATTTGAAGAAAATCTGTTTGGACAATCCTGAGATATAAGTGCAAAAACAGACTGACAGTGATATCAGTATGCAGAGTGTCCAGGCTAAAGGTATCCAAAAGTAATGGCGTATATTTAGAAAGCCAGTCATCGTAATCTTTTAAACGTAGGCTCAATCGACAGGAAATATCTCTAAGATTTGTTATGTATACTCTCAAGGTCAGCGGAACTTACATTCCAGGCAAACCGACTCGCAATGCAATTGTAGTCAGGAGTAGGCAATCGATATGTGGATCCCACAACAGAAAGTTCAGTGCGTGCTTTGTTTAGCGAAGTACTTTCAATCAGTACAAGTAGACTTGGATGTAAGAGGATCGATATTCCATTCATTTCATACACGCCATTGAACACGCGTAATTGAATGATACTCCATTAATTAAAGCACGCACTGAACCTTCTGTTGTGGGGTTCACATCTAGACCAACTTTTACTGATAATTTTGTAAATTATTTACAGGCGGTTTAACGGAAAGGCACACTAAAGAGTGTTTCCTAACATTGTAACACCAACCACCCATCCTCCTTTCCTAAATCTTACAATTATCTCAGTACAATCGACTCCCTCCGGAAAAGGGAGCGCATTGCATCCTCCAAATACTAGGGCCCACAAAAGGCGCATTCCTGCTAGGCCGGAAGGCTCCACGGCCTTCACGGTCGAACTGAAGGGGAATCACGCCGAGAGAAAGAAATTCATACGCGGCTAGTCTCCCAAGGACAGTCCTGGTAAAACAATTTCTTCCCGGTCAAAAGGATCGGAATTCAGTAAATAATTTTGCAGTTGCATTGCGAATCGGCTTGCCTGCGCATGCGTATTTCGATGACCTTGATTAGTATACAGATCAAATCTTGGAGATATTTCCTGTCGATTGAGCCTACGTTTAAGAGAATACGACGACTGGGTTTCTAAATTTAGGCCATTACTTTGTATACTTATGATACTCGATATGTTACTTATTTTGACGAACTAATTTTATCATAAAAATTACATAAAATCTATTTGAATTCAAACATTTTTTGAAACTTTCTTCGATACATCTTCCCTATTTTTAAAATGTAACTCCCCATTATTACTTTAAATTTTTTATATATTATAAAATAACCGATAGTATGGCGTAAAACTCTTTTTTATTATATTTTTTAAGAGAAGGCAACCTTTATTTGAAATTTTATAACTTTAATTTTTTTTTGTAATTTTAAAACTTTTCAAGCTTGATAGATATTTCATTTATCATTGCATTTCTGATAATTAATCATAAGCTTTCCATCAGGAGGTTTCATTTATATAGGATCAGTTGTTTCTGAGTGATATTATAACGAATATATTTATATACGGGTAAAGTTAAAAAAACTATACACTCATTTAAATGAGTGGGATGATTGGAAAAAAATTTTTAAACCATTAAAAATTTAAGTGAATAGATAAACCAATTATTAACTTAAAAAATCTATTATTAAAAAAAATATTTAAAACGATTTTTATTAGTAAAATATAAAATTTATTTATTTTCTTTGATGCCTTTTTTTTGTTACAGTATTAACAGAGTTCATTAAGTGATGAAGAAAAACTGAAGTTATATTAATTAATCATTTCGTCGAAACTGAGACTACCATCTGTTAAAATCATTAAAATGTTAATAACTCTATTACGAAGTAGTTCGTGATGCTCTCATTTCCATATCTTCAAAATGAGCCCAAGTGCTCTGGACCCGGACGAACAAGAGGAGGTAAGTTAATTAAACCAATTGTTTATTTTTTTTATTTTAACTTAGTTATAAAGTCGACCATTATTATCTGCATATAAAATAATTTCATTTCTTTTTCCGTAACATAAAAATATAAGTAAATTGAATAAAATATTTATTGATTAGCATCCGCGCCGCGGCTTCGATCGCGTTATATGCGTATAGGATTTCCAAAATTGGAAATAACCTTTTAGTAATTATGTGTGGGCTTTTACTCTGAGAATTATCGCTAATCACAATTTAAACGGTAAAAAAGATTAATTTGGATTAATAAAAATTTTTCAGTAAAATACAAGTTTATAAAATATCATAAAATAAAAGAATTATAAAACTTCCCGGTAAATTTTTTTTTTTTTTTTTGTTTATATTATATTACTATAAAGGATCATAAGAACGGTAAAATTCAGAAAGAAAGACATTGTAATCTAGTATCACGACCATGTAACGCAATTTCCCGTGGACCTTTCTTTGTCTTCGTTCACTAAAAATATGGCTATTTCATCAGTTGTAGATGCATTATATCGGCTTCATTGTTCACCTACCGGAATCCGGTTTGTATGATAATTTCAATTTGTTTAATTCATTAGTAGATCTCGACTCAAAATTATACTAGAAACTGTTTGTATAAGACCATTATTATTTTGGGAACATTTTTACAATGATTCAATGAATTTCCTTTTTAAATTTGGGCTTATATTTTATCGGCTTCAGATTTAAAATAGATGTGTAAGAATTTGGGAATATTTTTTAGATTCGGGCGGTAATGCCAATCAAATGATAAACTTAGATCTGTTTTTTAAAAATGATCGTGAAATTCCCTTCTCTTATACTAGATCGTGAATACCGGTATTTTTTAGTGGTTGGGTTTCAATTAACCACATACACCTCAGGAATAGTCGACCTGAGACTGTACAAGGGTGCACATTTTATTTACATTCATACATGTCATCCTCATTCATTGTAATTTCTTACAGTGATTCCGAAGGCTAAACAGAAAAAGAAACAGAGACGACTACAGCCGCTTTATGTCATTGCTACACTAGCGCTACTTGTGGTGAGAGGGGGTACTAATGACGCAGTATACCCACTTAGAGCCACTGGTCTATTTAAAGCATTTTTTGGTGTAGAAGTGCGATTTGCAAAGATTTTTTTGGAAATATTATTTTTAATTGTTAACAAATTTGCCTAAGAAAAATAAGACCATAATTAGGCGTAATCTAGAGATATTGAGGGTGACCTTGGTCTGCAGCTTCACCCGCTTGACCTTTTAAGTTGAAAATTTAATGCCATAAATATCCCATATACAGAAGTAATTTATCCACGTTTGATCAAAATAGGTTCAGTAGTTCTTGAGATATGAAGTGATTTAGAGAGCGACACCGAACATATAGAAATACGAATATCTGGAAAATCTCCATACGGTTTTTGGGTTCCTTAGGTGTCAAAACGTAAAGATCCGGTGAAAACCGCATATGCCCAAATTGGACCGATTACATATACTTTTTCTTCTAGAAATTATTTAGCTCTGATATAGCGCTAGACGTGAAAGTAAAAAATTAATGCAAGTTTTCAATTCGGGTTTAAATTTAAAAATTTTGAAATCTGCGCCAAGTTAAGGGTTAATAAACTGTTGTGTTATTCATTGGCATTGAATTGTAAAATGAATTGCAGAAATTTATTTTTTTTTTGGTTTAAGTGTAAACAGTTTTAACAATTTTATTCATTAAGTATTTAAGTATGGTGTATATAATGTGTATAAGTACTGTTTTATAAATATAAAAAAATATTCGAAATCAAGGCGTTTTCACTTATTACTTATAATGAGAAAAATAGTTTATGCGTTTAGGAAGGTATGTTATCTTCATCAAATAATATTGCAGCTTACGCGCTTACACGCACTTTATTTTAATAATTTGCCTTTCTAGTTAATGGTGGGTATGTAGTAGGTGCGTGTCAGAAGTAGTACTATTTGCTGTGGAAACAATCCGTGACGTACTTTCTTCACGGTAGTTGAAAATTGTTACATTGTTTGTGCTTCTTAAACAACTTTTGGCTCTTACAAACATTTATTATGACTACTATTTCTCTTAATTTATAAAAATCCTATTTTCAGCTATAATTACTCGTGCAATTATTTATAGGTACTCGTAACTATAATTTTTAGCAATCGAGAAAGGCTTTTATATATATATATATATATATATATATATATATATATATATATAAAATTTATATATATATATATATATATATTTAAATTAGGATAGTTATTTAAATAAAAGAGTGTCTATGGTATTTAGAAGCTAATACAACACGTTAATTGGAGGTGACAAAAAACATTTAAAAACCTTTATAATATTAAACTTAAAATATGTTTTCCGCTGTGTTGTGGTATAAATCTGATTAAAAAAATTTTTTAATTTTACTTTTTAAAGATTAAACAAAGGTTTTTAATAAATTATCTTATATTTATAAAAAAAAATATCTTATGAATTATTTTTTGTTATTATTTTGCTTTTATTAAAAATATTTATTATTTGTTTGGATGTAATATGAAAATAAACAAATTTACCCCCATTACCACTAATAGAAAAAAAATATAAGAAAAATAACATTTATTATTTTGATTCACAACGGACGATTAGTTTTGATCTCTTTTCTTATTGTGAGTTAGTTATACAGGTTTTGTAAATGTAGTATGTACAATTTAGTTTTTGATAAAAAAGAAAGAATACTGCGGTGTTGTAACTTTATTTAACACAGAAGCCCTTTCATTTTTCTTTCAGTTCACGTAGGCAAAAACTGAAACAGCTATTTCGTAATTTATTTCTCTTTTAATACTGCAATATTCTATAAAAACAAAAAAAAAAACATAATGATAGTAAAAATGTTAACTAACAATGTGGACTATTTTTCGCTTTCCTTTATAAAATTATAACGTAATAAATAGATATATATTTTTATTTATAAAGTAACTTTAATTTTAAAAATAATTACAAATTAATTTTTTTTTATCAATATAATTTTACAAATATATTCTGAAAAAAAAAGCAGTATGTAGTTTATTTAATTTTTTTCCATTTGATTCTGATAATCGTGAATACTGCGGAACCAATCATTACAAAATTTTAACTGAAGCTTTTTTACGACCCCGGAATATTTACTACAGTTCAAATCTCACTAATCTCTTTAAAAAAAGCCTATAAATAAATAAATTGAAACTTGTTTTTACTAAATTTAATGTCGTTGTGTATATCGATTGTCATTGCATAAATCGATCATTGTTTATGTCAGTATCGACTTCAGATAGATATAGATAGTATATTACTATATAGATATTAGTATAGATAGTTATTTGTATAGTATTTTTTAGATAGTTATTTCTTGATTTTCCTAAATTTAATGTTGTTCTCTGTAAAAGATCATTTATATTACTATCGTAATTAGTTTGATGATAAAACTAAAGGGAATGACGATTATTTACATATATAACAGTTTTTGCTATATATGTGAAGGAGAATAAAAATGCTTTTGACTCAACAAATAAGGCCGTCATAGTTTACTAGAACTTTAATCTCACTGCAGTGGATGAAGAGAGTTAGTTGTTCAGTCATGAAGTTTTTTGCAGAAGGATGATTTAACCAAATTTTACGCCATTTACTAATAAATTATACAAATTTTGTTATATTTTATAAGGTAATTTATCAAAAGTAAATAATATATAGAATTAACCCGGATTATTTTGTTGACTAGTATCCATTTTATTAACAATTTTATAATACATTTTATTTGAATAATTATTAAGTAATAATATCGTTATGTAGAATTAATGTTATGAAAATATTCATGAAAGGTTTTTTTTCATATTTAATTTTAATAATATTTTAACTACTTAGATTCTAAAGTTATGTTAGTTTATTAAAACAAATTAAATTTTGAATTTCAGATGAAATAAATAATTGTGAATTTATATTGTTAGCAGGATTATTCTGTAATTAAGCGAAAAATAGTTCATTGTTAAGTTGTGGAATATTTAAGTATAGGGAAAGAGAAGTCGGTTTTATAATCCTTAGTTACAAAGTAAGGCAGGAAAAGAAAGGGAATACTATAGATGAGGAATGGTCGGTAGAATAAGGACAGATGAATTAACTTGATTAATAACATGCTGAAATATGGGTATAATTAGAAGAGTAAGTATGGAAAGATAGCGCGGAAAGGGGAGGAGGGAAATATAGTGAGAAAAGATGAAAGGAAATGAGACAGAGTTAGGGTGACGTACAACGAATACGCTTAAGCAATATTCTGTAAACTTAGAACACTATTGTTATAGAAGGTTTTAGATTTTATACTTGATATTGTGTGGTAAGTTTTGAGTATGTTGATTCCATTCAGTAAAGTTTTGTATTGGTCCTTATACGTACAATGAAAACGTGTCAGTTTTTCGGCTTAAAACTACGGATTTCAAAAGAATTTGAATGAAAATGTATGTAAATATATAAATAATCACCTCTGCTTTTTTAAGTATATAATATTTTTTATTGCTAAAGTAAAAGTGGGAAAATCACAAAATAACTATCTTTAACAATTTATTTTTATAAAAATGTTTATAATAGATATGTACGTACATTTTTCCAATTTAAGTCTCCTTTTCATTTGATACACTTGTCTAGGTGCCAAATATATGACTCAAAATTGTGCGGGAAAATCTTGGATACTTCAGCAATCGTTTTTTTTTCACTTTCATCTTTTCCCGGATTGTTCCAACACTTTTTTTCTGTTTAGCCTCCGGTAATTCCTTTCAGATAATACTTCAGAGGATGAATGAGGATGATATGTATGAGTGTAGTCTTGTTCAATCTCAGTTCGACCATTCCTGAGATGTGTGATTAATTGAAACCCAACCACCAAAGAAAACCGGTATCTACGATCTAGTATTCAAATCCGTGTAAAAATAACTGACTACTAGGACATGAACGCTGGAACTCTTGACTTCGAAATCAGCTGATTTGGGAAGACGCGTTCACCACTAGATCAACCCGGTGGGTTTGTTCCAACATTCTGAACTGGGATTTTGTCTCAAGATACTAACTGAACTTCCATCCTCAGTTTTTACCAATAATTATCTTCTATTTTGTCCATTTTCTCCCACTGGATTTGATTTTCTCGCCAAGAATATATTGTTGTCTTTAAACTAAAGGAGATTACGTGAAGGGCACATCCCTAAAGTTTTTCTTGTTCTTCTTTTTCGATTAATCATAAGATTAATTGATATCATATATCAATCATATCACCGCAATAAAAGATTGAATTTTACTTAAAAATATATTTGAATGTTAACGAAACATTAACCACGAAATGTACATTTTTGTTTTTTGCCGAAAAAATATTTTTTGAGAGGAAGGATATCAGGTCCTTTTCGTATCTTATATTTACTTCAAAGTTTTCAAAGCTCACGAAATTGGTGGTGTGACATTTGCTGAATATTCATCACATTAAGACCATCATATTTGCAAGTTCATCATAAATTTAAATTTCTGGTCGTCTCCTTGCTCAGAAAATTAACTGAACGTAAGAAAAAATAACTGATCACAGTTCGTCATGTATATAGACAATAGTCACCATTATTGAGCTTCTTGCTACGGAACAAGGAACTAACGTAAGGAGTTAATTAATCGCTATATCTAAAAATGAACGTCTAAAATAAACGTCATTTACAAGCTTTGCTGAAGAGAATACAACAGCAAGAGTTTCAAAGAAAAACATATTTTCTACGTTTTCCTCACGTGTTTTTTTTTTTTTTTTTTGTCTTCAGTCATTTGACTGGTTTGATGCAGCTCTCCAAGATTCCCTATCTAGTGCTAGTTGTTTCATTTCAGTATACCCTCTACATCCTACATCCCTAACAATTTGTTTTACATATTCCAAACGTGGCCTGCCTACACAATTTTTCCCTTCTACCTGTCCTTCCAAAATTAAAGCGACTATTCCAGGATGCCTTAGTATGTGGCCTATAAGTCTGTCTCTTCTTTTAACTATATTTTTCCAAATGCTTCTTTCTTCATCTATTTGCCGCAATACCTCCTCATTTGTCACTTTATCCACCCATCTGATTTTTAACATTCTCCTATAGCACCACATTTCAAAAGCTTCTAACCTTTTCTTCTCAGATACTCCGATTGTCCAAGTTTCACTTCCATATAAAGCGACACTCCAAACATACACTTTCAAAAATCTTTTCCTGACATTTAAATTAATTTTTGATGTAAACAACTTATATTTCTTACTGAAGGCTTGTTTAGCTTGTGCTATTCGGCATTTTATATCGCTCCTGCTTCGTCCATCTTTAGTAATTCTACTTCCCAAATAACAAAATTCTTCTACCTCCATAATCTTTTCTCCTCCTATTTTCACATTCAGTGGTCCATCTTTGTTATTTCTACTACATTTCATTACTTTTGTTTTGTTCTTGTTTATTTTCATGCGATAGTTCTTGCGTAGGACTTCATCTATGCCGTTCATTGTTTCTTCTAAATCCTTTTTATTCTCGGATAGAATTACTATATCATCAGCAAGTCGTAGCATCTTTAACTTTTCACCGTGTACTGTTACTCCGAATCTAAATTGTTCTTTAACATCATTAACTGCTAGTTCCATGTAAAGATTAAAAAGTAACGGAGATAGAGAACATCCTTGTCGGACTCCCTTTCTTATTATGGCTTCTTTCTTATGTTCTTCAATTGCTACTGTTGCTGTTTGGTTCCTGTACATGTTAGCAATTGTTCTTCTATCTCTGTATTTGAACCCTAATTTTTTTAAAATGCTGAACATTTTATTCCAGTCTACGTTATCGAATGCCTTTTCTAGGTCTATAAACGCCAAGTATGTTGGTTTGTTTTTCTTTAATCTTCCTTCTACTATTAATCTGAGGCCTAAAATTGCTTCCCTTGTCCCTATACTTTTCCTGAAACCAAATTGGTCTTCTCCTAACACTTCCTCCACTCTCCTCTCAATTCTTCTGTATAGAATTCTAGTTAAGATTTTTGATGCGTGACTAGTTAAACTAATTGTTCTGTATTCTTCACATTTATCTGCCCCTGATTTCTTTGGTATCATTACTATAACACTTTTTTTGAAGTCTGACGGAAATTCCCCTTTTTCATAAATATTACACACCAGTTTGTATAATCTATCAATCGCCTCCTCCCCTGCACTGCGCAGTAATTCTACAGGTATTCCGTCTATTCCAGGAGCCTTTCTGCCATTTAAATCTTTTAATGCTCTCTTAAATTCAGATCTCAGTATTGTTTCTCCCATTTCATCCTCCTCAACTTCCTCTTCTTCCTCTATAAAACCATTTTCTAATTCATTTCCTCCGTATAACTCTTCAATATATTCCACCCATCTATCGACTTTACCTTTCGTATTATATATAGGTGTACCATCTTTGTTTAACACATTATTAGATTTTAATTTATGTACCCCAAAATTTTCCTTAACTTTCCTGTATGCTCCGTCTATTTTACCAATGTTCATTTCTCTTTCCACTTCTGAACACTTTTCTTTAATCCACTCTTCTTTCGCCAGTTTGCACTTCCTGTTTATAGCATTTCTTAATTGCCGATAGTTTCTTTTACTTTCTTCATCACTAGCATTCTTATATTTTCTACGTTCATCCATCAGCTGCAATATATCGTCTGAAACCCAAGGTTTTCTACCAGTTCTCTTTATTCCGCCTAAGTTCGCTTCTGCTGATTTAAGAATTTCCTTTTTAACATTCTCCCATTCTTCTTCTACATTTTCTATCTTATCTTTTTTACTCAGACCTTTAGCGATGTCCTCCTCAAAAATCTTCTTTACCTCCTCTTCCTCAAGCTTCTCTAAATTCCACCGATTCATCTGACACCTTTTCTTCAGGTTTTTAAACCCCAATCTACATTTCATTATCACCAAATTATGGTCGCTATCAATGTCTGCTCCAGGGTAAGTTTTGCAGTCCACTAGTTGATTTCTAAATCTTTGCTTAACCATGATATAATCTATCTGATACCTTCCAGTATCGCCTGGCTTTTTCCAAGTGTATATTCTTCTATTATGATTTTTAAATTGGGTGTTGGCAATTACTAAATTATACTTCGTGCAAAACTCTATAAGTCGGTCTCCTCTTTCATTCCTTTTGCCCAGCCCGTATTCACCCACTATATTTCCTTCCTTGCCTTTTCCAATGCTTGCATTCCAATCTCCAACTATTATTAAATTTTCATCTCCTTTTACGTGTTTAATTGCTTCATCAATCTCTTCGTATACACATTCTACCTCATCATCATCATGGGCGCTTGTAGGCATATAGACGTTAACAATCGTTGTCGGTTTAGGTTTTGAATTTATCCTTATTACAATGACTCTATCGCTATGCGTCTTGAAATACTCCACTCTCCTCCCTATTTTCTTGTTCATCACGAAACCTACTCCTGCCTGCCCATTATTTGACGCTGAGTTAATTACTCTAAAGTCACCCGACCAAAAGTCGCCTTCCTCTTCCCACCGAACCTCACTAATTCCTACTATATCCACGTTTACCCTATCCATTTCCCTTTTTAAATTCTCTAGCCTACCAACCTTTTTTAAGCTTCTAACATTCCACGCTCCGACTCGTAGAATGTTATTTTTTACTTTTCTGGTGACCCCTTCCTTAGTAGTCCCCACCCGGAGATCCGAACGGGGGACTATTTTACCTCCGGAATATTTTACCAAGGAAGGCGCCTCCATTATTGATATGTGAAAATGCAGAGAGCCACATTTTCTTGGAAAAAAGCAGCTGTAGTTTTCCATTGCTTTCAGCTGCGCAGTACTCAGAGGACTGAGTGATGTTGATACGGCCGTTTAAGTCGTCCTGACTCACGCCCCTAACAACTACTGAAAGAGCTGCTGCCCTCTTTCAGGAATCATTCCTTAGTCTGGCTCTCAACAGATACCTCTCCGATATGGTTGCACCTTCGGTCCAGCTACTCTGTATCCCTGAGCACTCAAGCCCCCTCACCAACGGCAAGGTCTCATGATTCATAGAGGAGGCCTCACGTGTTAGTACCTAATAAAGTAACACTGCAAAGTTTTCTTTTTGGTATTATATCATCTAAATTAAATATTTTCGATTTATTAATTTATATAATATATTATTATTATTATTATTATATATTTGTTTGTGGGAACTGTTTTTGTCACAAAGTTTTCATCTTTGTAAAACTTAATTAAATAAACTTCACTTATCCGAAATAAAAAATATTTCATGATATCTGTCATAAGATTTTCATTCCGCATTAAAGAGAACTTTTACGTTTTCTACCAAGACTTTACTAAGATTGCATTTTTTTTAACCAGTATCGTCATAATAATGAGTATAATAACTTAAATTATTTTTTCATATTGTGCTTGATATGATAAAACTTGTAATATTTTGTACTACGAGCATAGCATGTTGGATGATAAAAATGACGAGACATCCCCAATTATAGTGGTTTTTTTTTTAATAAAATTATCTGGAAAGATGTATTGAATATATTTAATTAGAAAATCAGGTTAAACGACTTATACGTCAATACAATACTAAAGGATAATAACTTTTAAAATTCCAAGCTTTATGTAAAAGGAAAAGTAATTTTTTTGGAGTATATTTTTATATTGATCCTCGAAAAAATAAATGACTTGTAATGTACTGTGCATATCCTGGGTAAAGGTACATCTTTAGCTAAGAGATTACGGAGGGGTTGGATAATCCTCTCCTTGGAAGATATTTAATATGCCTTTAAATGATATTCTATTTTTGGTGTTTCATTTGTGAGCAGATTGCCCGTTTTATCGAATTTTTCCCATTTTCTTTAGTACCCTTTCTAGTTTGTAATATTCTGTGAGGTTTTAGATAAAATTTATCAAATCCGTAGTAAGGACTTTAAAGTTTCTCCCTGCTTTGAATTATACGAGTAGATGAGGACGGCTCTGCCTATGATAATCTTGGTTTTTCTATGCGATGGCTTTGTATAAAGTATGTTGAGGTGCATATCAAGTCCTTCTAACCCTACCAGTATTAGATTTTTTTTTGTTTTATCAGTTGACTCCTAAATTTCTTAATCTTTTCTGTTTTATGCTATTGTTTAATCTTGACATCTTTATTATCCTCAGCTATCTATACAAATCCGAATTTTGCCTTCCTCTACAGTCTTTAACGTATGTATATCCCTACACTACAAAATTAACTATATCTGCTTGTCTTAATATAGCCTCATCTGTTCTTTTCTTTTTCCTGTTTAGCCTCCGGTAATTACCGTTAAGGTATTACTTCAGAGGATGAATGAGGATGACATGTATGAGTGTAAATGAAGTGTCTCATACATGTCTTGAACAGTCTTGAACAGTCTCAGTTCGACCATTCCTGAGATGTGTGGTTAAGTGAAACCCAACCACCAAGGAATACCGGTATCCACGATCTGGTATTCAAATCCGCATAAAAATAACTGACTGCTAAGACTTGAACGCTGGAACCTCATCAGCCTCGTCTGTCCGGTTCGTCTCAACATTGTGCCATAAATTTCAC
Organism: Lycorma delicatula; assembly: GCF_047948215.1. NCBI lineage: Eukaryota > Metazoa > Arthropoda > Insecta > Hemiptera > Fulgoridae > Lycorma > Lycorma delicatula. The sequence goes on along the minus strand of NC_134464.1, from coordinate 52,308,285 downwards.
ACCTTATTTATTCGCCTTACGATCTTTTCGTTTCGTTTATTAATCCATTTTAATTTTAATATCCTCTTGTAACACCACATTTCAAATAATGTCATAAAACACTAACTAAAGATTACACAAATATTTCGAAAAATCTATTTCAAATTTTTAGTTCCTTTTTTAATATTTGATGTACCTTCTTTTTGATAAAAAATAGTTCGTAACATATTCAAATAGAGTTTATCAAATAAAATTACATAATTTTTATTTAAAAAAAGAACAGCTAATTATGAAAGAGGGCAAAAAGGTTTTTAGGGTTTCTTATTGGGAGATTCTCCAGCCTGGATTTAAGTATACGGATATGACAGATGTTAAATAATGTTTTTTAAATGGCACGTACATTGGTATGAGATTGGTAATTAGATTTATCGGTGAATTACCTTTTACGGAATGGAGCAATCAGATGGGCTAGATTTAAATGTATAACTTTGTACCTTATTCTTGAAAATTAAAAATATTTACAATTTTTTATATTCGAGGATGAAATTATAATAACTATTAATTCGAAAAATTTGTAAATATTTATTTAAAGAATTTTTTATTAAAACTGGTTTTAAATTATATTTTCTTAACATTAATTTATTATTATTATATATAATAATTTATATATATATATATAAAACATTATGTAATATATATTATATTATATATAATAATAATTTATTATGTTATATTGATAATATTATTTATTAACATTAATTAAATGTACAATTATTAGAGGATTTGAGGTAGAGAAGGCAATCTTTGAATTTTTACTTTCCTGGTATCATAGCTCTAGAGCTATGGGGTTTTGCATCTCTCAACGTTTATTGGATTAGAGACCTCAAAAAGAAAAACAAGTGGTGGAGGGATAATATTTATACGTACGTATGTACGTGTCTTGGCGTATTTGAAACTTAATAACTTTTGATTGGATAAACCGATTTTGATGAAATTCTGTACAGAGAGGTGTATATGTGTGTGTATGGAGAAACTTGTTGGAAAAGTTTTGAAGTCAATTTTCGCAAATGGAAATGTTTTACAGAAATAACCCCAATTACATTAAACTCCGTACATGCTTATGGTATATTTAAATAACATTTATAAATAAAAATATAACAAATAAAATCTATATTAAAAAAAATCCCCCAAATTTTTGCCCCTCAAAAGGAGTGTCTGTTATTTTTGGGGGTAATTTTCTTAAAATTTTTCAAAACATAACCCTATGCGTGTATGCTTATCTTACCATTTATCTTTAAAATTTTCCTCAAAATTTCCCTTCCATAAAAATGTTTTTTATTGAATTGCATATTTTTAACCCAATTTTTTTTAATGTCTTCCTAGACATAGTAATTAGTTGAAGTGATACAAAAAAATGCTATAGGACAATATTGGGGATGGAAGCTGATCGAAGTTTAAAAATAGCGATTTTTCTAATTTTTAAATATTTTTCTTGGTTAATTAATACATTTTTAATAATAATATCATAAAATTTTATTATAATTTATCACCTCCCAAAAAAAACAAATCTTGGTATTTATGTATGATTTTCAATAGAATTTTTTTTTAGTTTCTTCCATTTAACGTAGTAAATGTAGAAATAAATCTTCTTGGAAGGCGATTTGGGAGGTTGGGGACTATAGAAATACCGATTTTTTATTTATTATTATTTTTTTAACTTTATTTGGTTTATTTTAACATATAATGATAATTTTACAGTAAAACTTCATCATAAAAAAGAAATCTTAGATAACTTTTTTAATTATAGTTTTTTCCACTATATAAGAATAAATAACCAATTTCAGGAAAGTACTCGTATTACAACTTAGTCGTCAACTCTTTTTTTTCATATTATAAAATGATAGACCTGAAAATTATTCAGATAATTAATTAGTTAATTATGTTTAATTACCACTATAGAAATTCCTTTGTTGAGGTTTAATAAATAGTTCTTGACTATAGAATTTAATTACGTTCATTATTCATAAGCCTAAGTAACTTGTATAGATGAGTAAGATATCTTAACAACGGTTGTGGTTTGGCTACCTTCTAAACAATCAGTAGTGAGACGCATGGAATGTACAGTATGTTCAATAAAGTTAACACTATTGTACCGTTGAAATTACTATTAATGTTGTTTAACATTAATTAGGTTACATTTACTTAATAATATTTAGGCATTAGAGCAGAAATGTTGTTTTAGACCCTTGTTATTATACCCGAATGTATAATTGTATGGGTCATCGAATAATTAACATTTATTCGAATTGTAATAATAGTCTAACGATGTTTTAACTAATTGTTATTTTAAGATATAATAACGTTTATGTAAATTCCTTTTTAACGTTTTATTATAACAATCTGCATAAGTATTATATTGGATTATAAATAACATTAAAGTATAAAACTGTTGGAAATTCTGCATTATTTTCAATTTATTATTTTTTTTTAAATTTTAAAAGACGAAGTTACACGTGAATAACAGGGTAGTGATTACCACTGCCAATGAAACATTTTACCACTTTCCATTCATAAAACTTTATATGTATTAAAAATATGAAATTGAAGAGGATTCGCTGCTGTGTTGTACAGTGTAGACGCGAAGTCTCCGTAGCCGTAAAGTTAACGAAAAGTACGAGTTAGTTTACGTGTTTAGAACATACGGTATTTTCGTTGGGGTCAGTTGGCAACAGTTTTTTACAATGTCACTCGCTGAGTTAAAGACAGTTGTGCTAAAATGGCTGACACGAGTAGTTACAGCATCGAAGAGCGGTTAGTGACAAGTCTATGGGTTCGTGAACGACAACATACAAATGAAACAATGAAGTTAGTGATACGTTTCGGCAACCCTTTAATAAGCCGCACCACAAAGCGCCAACAATGTTGGCTTAGGAAAAACTTGCGTTTGAATTGGGCAGTGTTACAGATAGGCCGCTTAGTGGACGAAAGTAAACGCGGGTAGAAATTTCATTAGGCTGAACAATCCCCAATGAAATAAACTCGTAAACGGTCAGCTGAACTTCGTATACCGCGGAAGACAATGCAAAACCATTTGAAAAAGGAGTTGAAAGTTAGGTCATTTCGTGCGATGTCCATCGATGAACTGTCAAATGCAAGCATGGAACATCGCGCTGCATCCTACCGGGCTTTATTAGAAAAATTCCCTGCTGCAGTGTACCGTGGAAATGTGCTTTTTATTGACGAATGTGCAATCTATCGCACATACCATTTTGGACGAAAAAGTCCTTATTACGCAACAGTTGAAAGAAATCCACCGCACGTCACGGATTTGGGCTGGAATGACAGCTCATTTGTTAGGTCCTTATATTGTGACGGGTCAGTGAATGCACGAACTTATTTAGAGATGTTGGAGGCACGGTTAATACCACAGCTTCCAGAGAAGGATCTCATGGAATGAATATGGTGGCAGCAGGATTAAGTACCACCACATTTTGCTGTATCAATCGCGCGTTTCTGAATGAAAAATGTCCAGATCGTTGGATTGGCCGCGGCACTCCAGTATCATCAGCTCCCTTAACATATCCACCACGAAATCCTGATCTCACCACACCAGAATATTCATTATGGGCATTTATCAAGACACGCGTGCGTATCTGCATGTCGCTACATCGCAAATTAAAAAAATTATGTGACACTGTGAAGGACGCCTTCTGTAACGTAACACCAGACGTGGCAACGTATAAAATTGTGCGTGCAACATGTGGGTGAACACACAGATCCACTGGAATATTAAAATTAATGCTATGTATCAAGTGAGTAAATAAAATAATTCATTATTATATCGCATTTTTCATTTATAACTTTTTTATTTTATAAGAAATTGAAGTATTTGTTGTTATCGTTCAATTTAATAATTTTTGTCTCATGTTCTTTTTTTTCATAAGTTACTTACTGATTCCGCTAATTTCATTTTATTATATCTAACACTAATATTACGAGAAATATTTTGAAATTTTTATTTGCATTCTGAGCTTTCTTCCAGATTTTAAAACTAGTTTTTTAATTAACAAAAATTAACAAAGTTTTCTGCTAACTTCAGTGGGTACGGCCATCCTGAACGATCAGAATATCTGGATGTTTGACTATCCTTATTTTAGCAGGCGCTATAATTTACTCGGCTGCGATCGGAGTACCCGTGATTTTCTTTTTTCGTTAAATCTTTATTATTACTTTTCTGTGTAAATATTTAATATTCTTTGTTTTAATTCAAAGCATACTATTGCAAACTATTAAAAGAACGACATCAGTTGCAAAATTTCTCCAACTTCAATACATTAAAGTGTTAAATTAATACCTGTAGTACTCGAAATACAATATCTTACCAGTGACACAAAAAAAAGAACTTTTGAAATGGGTAGCGGCAGCCATGTAAAGTTGGCAGCACTGCTTTATGCAAAGGCAACCTTGCCACTCGGTCATCATGGAACAGTGGAACGGTCAATAGCAGGTTTTCACCATAAAAATGTTTTAGAAGGTTCACAGAGGGAGTTCAAAAGTTCCCGTTTTTCGTGTCACCCGGGTATAAAATATAAGTAACATATAATGCTATTAGAAGATTTTTATAATGTTTTTAATGTTATTATAGAAATATTATATATTCTATATAAATATCAAAAATTATATTGAGTACTTCCCAAAGAATATAACAAACTTTCAGTATATTTTTCACTTGTAAATAAAGAAGAGTTTATACAAATGTAGTTTAAGATGAAACCTTTCGCCAACCGACTCTTAATGTAAAAAGTTTTTTACATTCTTTGTGAATCAATCTATACGTGTAGGTTTGGCTAAAAATGAGATTACAGTCGCAAAATAGAAATTTTACAGAAAATTCGTTTGAAAATTTCAAACGTCATATGTAATTTTTTTATTTGATAAGAAATTGAAGTATTTCTTGTTATCGAATAATTTAATACGTTTTGTCTTATGTTCTTTTTTCTCATAAGTTACTTACTGATTCCACTAATTTCAACTTATTATATTTTCTAACACTAATATTATGAGAAATATTTTGAAATTTCTTATTTGCATTCTGAATTTTCTTCCAGATTTTAAAATTAGTCTTTTTAATTAACAAAAATTAAGTTACATATTTTACATTTAAAGTTAATTTATTTCGTAAAACTACAATTTACTAAAAATAAATAAAGGTAAAAAGTACAATTTATTAACGTTACGTAAATCGTTATGATTAAAAATAGAATAGAACTTAATAAAGAATAAAATAATTTTAATCATACTGAAATTGAAACCCAATCACCAAAGAACACTGGTATTCACGAATACTAGATCGTGAATACCAGTGTTTTTTGGTGGTTGGGTTTCAATTAACCACACATCTCAGAACTGGTCGAACTGAAACTGTACAAGACTTCCGTCATTTACACTCATACGTATCATCCTCTGAAGTATATCTGAACGGTAATTCCCGGTGGCTAAACAGGAAAAAGATAGTTATATTAGTAAAAAAATAGAAAACAATTTAGATTCAGTTGTAAAAAGTAAAAAAAATCTGATATGGACAACACGCGTATTAAATTATATTTACACATTTTTTTAGATGAAAAGTAAATAAAGTTTTATTTCATTAAAACCTTCTTATATTTGTTGTTATTATTGAAATATTATTCATCGTAAAACTTTTTTTCCAATGGTAGATTAATAATTATTAATAAATCAAATATATTAAAATTAAAAAAAAAGTTAAAGAAAAGAAAAGGAAATGAAGTCGGATTCGAACTGATGTACCTTCCCCTAAGATCCAAATATTTCATTAATTAAAATTTTATTTGTCTATAACTCTGGAACCAATGAAAATAAGTACCACTTATTTTACAATTTTATTGTTATTATTATTATTTTATTTATTTTTTTAAGTTTTAGGGACATCAACTGTTGTGATCATTAGCCCCTTTTCATATAAAAAAATATCCGATGTAGACACCAGATGACTTACTTGTATGCCGATTAAATTACATGAACACATTTTAAAAGTACATAAAATCTTATTTCACTAATAACTTATTTCATTTTCTTTTTCATTTTTAAAAATTTTTTTATTGTTATTGAATTATTATTTATTGTAATAAGGTTTTTACAATCAGAGTTTGATAATTATTAATACTCCAAAATTAATATATTTAAATTTAAAAAAAGAAACGAAAATGAAGTTTGGTCGAACCGATGTGCCCTCCCCTTGTAAGATACAAATATTTCATTAATTAAAATCTTTTTGGCTATAAATCTGGAATCAGTGAAAATAAGTACCACTTATGATATATCATTGAAAAGCTCTCATTGAAAAAAGGAATTATTACTGCAGTTAAGAAAAAGTCCAAAATCCAAATTTGTTTGGATTTTGGGCTTTTTGGATACCTTTGGTTCAGGCGATTGCAATCAAAAGGGGAGGTGCCCAACTAGAAGTTTCAACAGTCCTAAATCCAAAATTTTAACATCCTACGGGTAATCGTTTATGAGTTCTGCGAGATACGTACATATGTATGTATAGACGTTACGCCGAAACTAGTCAAAATGGATTCAGGGATGGTCAAAATGAATATTTCCGTTGAAATCTGGAAACCGAAATTTTTCTCTATCACAATACTTCCTTTACTTCGCACAATGAAGTAAAAAGTCATAAGAAATTATTTTATAAGATTTTTACAACTTTTTGATATAAATCATAGTTTGTATTAATTATTAAAATTGAATTTAAATGCTTATTTTTATTATTGAAATCATTAATTCCAAATTTTTAACGTAAAAAAATTAATTTTTTTAAATTTTTACGTCATGTCATGCATGTGTACTAGTTACAACTCGTCCATTGTTTCGATCCTAATAACACGTAAAATAGAATATTAATAATATAATAGTAATGAATGAGTTATTATCACAAAATATTATTCGTTGCATTAAACACTTTTAACTACGCTTATAAAACTATATATATATATACTACTCTATTTTCATGTATAATATAATGTGGGGTGTGGTAAAATGTTAATTTTGTTGTAATATAATTTTATTTTATTAAATTTGTATAACTTTTTTATACACCCATCAAATATGCAGCTCAACCTGTGTAACATTTATGATACCGTATAAACGCAGTCAGTTAGCTGGGCAAAGTGAGGGTTTCTCTCGACTGAATTGCTAAGAGCTCTCAGCATGTCTAATTGTTACTAAACGTCCACCAACCCTTTTAGACCCAGAATATTTCATACTATTCCGTGTCGTATTAAAAATATGTAATAATAACATAAGATAATGTATTACTGCTTACACAGGTACGATGCAATAAAAACTATATATTTATTTATTTAGTGTGAACCATTATAACAATAATAGCAGCATTTATTTGAAGGAATTTCTAACCAGAAATAATAACTATGTGTTATAATTAACAATGTGTTTTTTTTTTAATTTTGGAAACTACTACTTTGTGATTTATTCTGTAGTTATCAAAATATTCTTTATTTACCATTAAAATAAAAGTATTTGGGTCTTATTTCAAAAGCGGACACACTTCTTTGATTGCTATTATAGTAGTAAAAAATACTTACGAGTGTATTCTCATAAGAGTAAGGCTTTGTGGAGGCTAAAACAATAAGTTTGCATAAATAGAAGTCTAGCATTGAATTCGATGTACACTCCTTGCGATTTTCTTTTTTCTTTGTTACCCATAAACTCTTTACTATGTTTGTATAAGCCAGTTAACCGAATCTCGTAAGTTAACCGAGTGATTAAACAGTATGATTTGTAAAATATATACATCATCTTAACTCCACCAATAATGAGAAATTATGTTCGTCACAGGTGTAATACACTACTTTATATTTAGTACCGAACGGAACACAAAAATATCGGGAGATCTGTATATATAATATATAAATATATATAGACGAGAGGTTATCTCTAAAGTAAAGACCGTTTCATTATAAAAACATTTAATCTCAAAACTTTATACATTTTTTTTTTTCTCTTAAACTACGTATCTTAAACTATTTCTATATATAATCGCCACATGGATTAAGACATTTATCGTAGCGATACGCTAGCTTCAATATAACCTCCTCGTATTCTTCTGCCGCCAGTCCATTTAGCCACTGATTAGCAGCATTTTGAAGTTTATCGTCACCCCCGAATTGCTTACCATCCAAAAATTCTTTCAATTTCCCAAACAAATGGTAGTCAAAAGGAACTAAGTCTGGACTGTATGGTGGGTAATCGTAAATTTCCCATCCAAATGTTCTCAGTAAATCACGTGTCGGATCCGCAACATGTGGACATGATTATCATACAGCAGGACGACGCCGTCCGTCAGCCGTCCACGTCGCCGATTTTGAATGGCTTGCCGTAATTTAGTGTTTCGCAGTAAGCTTCTGCATTTATAGTCGTTCCACGTTACATGAAATCGATCAGCAGTATGCCAAACCGATCCCAAAAGACTATGGCCATCACTTTTCATCCAAACAGCTGTGGCTTGACCTTTGTCGGTCTGGTTGATGGTTTAGGATAACGCCATTCACTTGACTGCCCTTTTCTCTCTGGCGTGTAATACGAAATCCATGTTTCATCGCCGGTAACAATTGAATTAAGGAACTCATCACCTTTTTCTGTGTAGCGCATCAAAAATTGCAAAGAAGATCCCATTCGGATTATTTTATGATATTCCGTTAAGACGTTCGGCACTCGACGTGCACAAACCTTTCTGAAGACTAAATGATCATGAACAGTGCAATCGATAACAGCTCTTTAAACATCAGGTAAAAGAAAGGCCAGGTCGGAAATCGTTGAACGATCTTTTCTGATTTTATCATCCACGTGTTTCAGTTACTCCTCGGTGATTATCGAGGGCCTCCCCGAACGTTCTTTATTGTGTACATTATTATTTTTTTAAACCTTTTACTCCATTTTCGGATGTTTCTTTCGTTTATTTCACAGTCGGCGGCAACATCGAGTTTGCTATTCATTTTATAACGTAATAATTCACACGTAATCAAAGATACTACAATGTAACAACTTTCAGACAACAATGTTGTGTGTACATTATTAGCGTGGCCATGAACGACACAGGTTCGCCAACTATAAGGAGAGAAATTTTTTAGCGGTCTCTACTTTAGGGTTATCCCTTATATCTCCCTACTAATCGCAGAACCTAGACAGAAACCCCTTGCTGCTGTATCGCAGCTTATTATTATTATACCTAATAAGGTATAATATATTAGTAATTGAGAAAATGAAAATTAAGGATGTGCCCTGTTTCGAAATAAGACCCAAGTATTTTAATAATTTTATTTCATTATTATCATATAGTAGAATGATCTCTACGTCAGTGAATACTAGATCCACCATATTGGTTTTTAGAATTATCGGAACGTTGATATCAATATTTTTGAAGCATTAAGACGATTAAAATGTTATATGAATGGGGTGTAATTTATTTATTAATATATGAGTAATCTCTCTTTAACCCCTAAGGGAGAAAGAAATGATAGAAAAGTCAAAGAAAGAAGGAGGATTGAAGGAAACGATATGAGTCATAATTCTATGTTGAAATTTAAAAAAAACGTTGAAAATTAAATTTATTTGTATTAATAAGGACTTCTGGGACATGATGTATATAAACAGGTAGGTAACATATTACCGACTATTTCATATAGAAGATAAATAGGAAAAGAATATTGATAAAGAGTGAAAAATCGAGTGGACGAATGTGTTAAATAATATCCATGAAAATCTGGATAATAATATCCAACTTATGCAAATATTGAAGAACTCGTTATTTTATTTAGTAGAATTGGTAAGCACTTAACGCAATGCGGAAAACTTAGATTTAAATGTTTTACCTCCTTCCGCGCATAACGATCAGTCTACAATAGGGTAAACAGTAATCCTGCTTTTAATTTCCTTTTTCCTCTTGAACAATTTCTTCTTGTCTCTTTTTTTTCTTATATTTATTCACTTAGCATTTTCTCTATCTCTTCTTGTTTTCTTTTCTCTTACATCATTTAATATCCAGCTCGTATATTTACAATTTACCCGCAACTTATTTTTTTCTTTTTTGTTTTTCTATTAGTCTCTACTAGATGTAATCACTGATTATTTTTTTGAAATTAAATAAAAAATAAATAAAAGAAAAGGTTAATAATATTAATTAAACTATTATAAGTATTTTCTATTATTCTTTTTTGCTTAAATATTTTTTAAAGAAGGTAACATAAAGAAAACTACGAAATAAATTAAAAAAATAAATTAAATTCTTTATATTTGATCATGAAAGCAAGGTTTTAATTTTAATTTTTGTTTGTGTATATAAACCGACATCCTGTACTAAATAACTACAGTAAACGTGATAGTTTAATATTTGGAGGTATCAGAAGTTAGAATATGTTTAAAAAAAGTAATAATTTGAATAAAATATTAGTGAGCGATTCCAAATTGCACGGCAATCTTTTGGAAGATGATTTTGTAGTTAAAAATAAGAAAAAAGGTCATATAAACAAGGTTAGAACACGGGTCGTTAGGGAGTTTCGGCTTGCGAAACATTTAGCCCTGCCTTCTACTCCCTCTGTGTAATTAAACCTTACTAAAATTCTTGGGATACAAATCGAAGAGTAAATATGATACTTTCATATGGTTTTCGATCTAAGAAATTGATTAATAGTAATCGCAGATCTATATCGCACTTATGTTTTTTTAAGAAAAACGGGATAAACACAAAACCTTTTGTTGAAAAAACATTTTTTTTAGGTTTGGAATAAAATAACTGTTAATTTACGAATAAACAAATAAAAATTTTTAGTTAAATTTGTAGAGAATTTAATTCTGAGAAATGTGATGTAAATGTCTATTAAAATTAAACAAAAATTTTAAAAGTTCAATTTAATTCGAAACAAAACATTCAAGCTGGGTCGGAAAAGTGATACGATTTTAAATAGAACAATTTACGTACAAATGCTAAAAATTATAAAAAGAAATTGAAAGACATCCTTCTAAAACATTTTAAAAATTTGTATTTTTTCACAGGTTTGCAATAGCAGTTGATCAACAATTAAGTTTAGTGTTTAGCATTTGAATATTTAATTTTTCTTAAAACCTAAGTGAGGTAGAAATCTCAGACCACTTTTATTCAAATTCTAGATCAGAAACCATAAGGAAGCACCAAATTTACCTCTCGATTTGTACCTCTAGAATTTTAATACGGTTTAATTTCATAGAGGGAGCATAAAGCAGGGCTAAATGTTTCGCGAGCCGAAACTCGCTAACGAACCGTTTTGTGCCCTATGTTTATATGATCCTTTTTTCTTATTTTTGGCTATAAAATTGTCCCCGAGATATTGACATTCAATTTAGGATCATTCTGTGTATGTGTTGCGTCCAATATTGATTTTAAATAATTAAGAACTCCTGATTTTATGCATTAATTGTGAATACGTCTCCTTATTTCAACTTTCTTGAAAATTAATAAATTCCTTCGAAACGCACATAAGAAGGAATAAAGAACGATCATTTTTATCTGAAATTTGATATTGAAAAAAAAATTAGTGGAAATAGTACGCTATCGTAAACAAATATTTTTTTACGTCACAAAAACCTTCTTTTTTTTTTTGTTTAGATAAATATAAAATTGAATTAGAATAAATTCCTGGCATCTGAGAAATGATCTGCTTAATAATGGACAAAGGTGAATCAATTTTTTAAATTAATTTAAATTAAATACTGTTCATCTCATCCTGTGAAGTCATACCTAACGGTGGTCCCGGAGGTTAAAAAGAAAATGGTGTTCTAAGGCAGTTTAACCTCTAAATTTATTTAAAATTTCTTTTATAAGAACTTCTGAAGTTATAAGAATATAATAAATCTTTATAAATTTCTTTAGATTTTATAAAAACTTTGTAAGCCTATTATTTATTTTTAGTGTATAAAAGCGTCTTTTTCTTATTAGAAACTAAATATAACTTACATCATTAAATGTTGTTATTTTGAAACTGGAAATAAGTACTTAAAATTGTTCGTTCATTAAAATAAATTGATTAACATACATTATTGCATTTTCTGTCGGTCGTAATTAAAATGGGATATAATTATATCGTTAATTTGTTACTGTAGTTGTGAAAGATAAGCTACTTAACGTTTTCAGATTTAATTAATTTCAGTTTACGTGCACGTTCAACATTTAATACTCTCGAAAGTTAATTGAACAGGTTTGTTCTATAGTTAAATTAAATTTCTTTTTCCTAATTATTTTTTTAATAATTCAGATTTATTTATATATGAATTTATATTTATGTTAAGAAATAACACAAAAAATATATTAGGAAACAATGAATGGTATAGATTTATTGCTGGAGAAAAATTCAGTTTGAAAATAAATAAGATTAAAAAACAGAGTGAAATCTGATAGAAAGAACCACCGTTAGGGATTATATTATTAAAATAAAGAAACAGAAAATACCAGAAGTTACAGAATTGTATGATTTTGATTGTAAAATTATGAAGAACTACAGAGTGATTTTTTAGTCCTGTTACCCAATTTTAAATGAAATTTAAGAGAGGGAAACTTAGGTGGAATAAAAAAATGTATTTGCTACTTACAAAAGAGATTTAATAAAAAGCTATTACTTACATAATTGTTAAAGAATATGCTCCAAATGCCCACCCCTTGCGGTTATACAGGCGCGGACTCTTTTCAGCATATTAGCAGAAACCTTTTTAAGAGTTGCATTGGAAATATTCGTGATTAAGTCTGTAATATTGACTTTTAAGTTCATCAATAGTGTGAGGATTGTTTTCGAAGGCCTCGGACTTAATATAGCCCCAAAAAAGTAGTCGGGAGATGTGAGGTTTGGGGACCTTGAAGGCTATAAGCCCTTGCTTATTATTCGATCATCAAAGAACTCTTGCAAAAAATCCATGGTTTCTCGAGACGTGTAGCATGTAGCGCCGTCTTGCTTAAACCAGCAATACCGTTCTTAAGGTTCCAGGAGGGACACAAATTGGCGCACAATATTCCTGTATACTTCACCATTTACTGTCTGTCGAAGAATATGGGTCCGACTATACGATGACGAGATATCGCACACCACACACCAATTTTTTCAGGATGTAAAGATTTGTCTTGTAAAGCGTTAGGATTTTCAACAGCCCAAATTCGACAGTTTTGACTGTTCACATAACCATCGAGATGGATCCAAGCTTCATCAATAAAGAACTCTGTGTTTAAAAATTCGATTCCGTTATCGTTTACGAGAGACGTAAACCAACGGCAATATTGCAATCGCTTGTTTAAATCTGGAGGCTGAAGCTCTTGGACTAATCGTATGCGATACGGATACAAATTCAATTTTTAGAAGCTTTCTGAACACTCGAATATGACAAACCAACTTGCGTGGAAAGTTTTCGTAAACTTTTCCGTGGAGAATTGAGCAATCTTGTTTTCACATTCTCTAAAACGTCATCTGTCAAGCGAGTTGGCCGACCAATACGTTTTCTGTCGCAAACACTACCTGTCTCTCAAAATCGGTTTGCTAGCCTAGAAATTGACATTTTTTCTGGCGGAGGAACACCAACAAATTTAATTTGAAATGATTCTTTTACACTCGCGTACGACTTCGTAGCAAAATATTGTTCAAGAATGAAAACTCGTTCTATGGTAAAAGATATTCTGTTCGTAACACGACCGGAAACGGTACAAACGTTTACACAGCTCATGGAGAATCAATTCACATTGCCGTATCTATACCGGATGAGTAGCGCTACCAACTTTGTTTCACAAAACAAAATTTCCCTTTCTTAGAAAACAATTACCAGACATTAATTTAGAAAGGTTAATATTTATACTCATGAAGTTCATTGATATTAAAAAAATTTCGGAATATTGTATCGTAGGGGTTTTCATTATTTTGTTCATCACAAATTGGTGATGGTAAACCGAAATCATATAAATACTTTTAACAAAGACTTAAATCCTTGTCTCAATTTCAGTAAGACCTCAACTTAAAAATATCTTGGAAGCGGCTTTTCATAAGAAAGGAAGTACTTTTATTTTTATTTACATCCGCCCCTTATTTATTATTTACATTTTAAATAAACAGTTTTTCATCTTAATATAGCTTATGACACTCCTGATTACATAATGAAATTACTGTTAAAATTTGGTAGCGATTAGTTTAGCGGTTCTTAAAATGTTTGCTAACATACAAACAGACGTTTCCTTTTTATATAATTAGATCTAGATGCTATTCAGTAATTCGAAAAAAAAAAATATCGCCGAATGAATAATCAAATATTTATCGCCATCACAGAACCAATATACCATATTACCTAAGAAATCGAATACAACTGCATTAATCTAACTACTGTACTTATTTCAAAGAAACGAATTAAAATTGTCAGATATCCAATAATTAACAGGTATCGGTAGCGTATGCTTTCGTGATTAAGTAGACTTAACTGTGAAACAGTTATTGCGAGAAGCGTAACATGTCCGCCGCCTAGAGAGCCAACATACCACGTATACACGCATTGAAGCATTATCTTTTTAACATTACTTTTTTTATTGTTGTTGTTAGTGTTTTTTTGAGTTAAAATATATCGTAAAACGTTATCAGTTATGCCAAGAAACATGGGTAAACTTTGGTTGCCATTTATCGAGTAATTTTTTTGTTTTTTTCGAACAAACATAAACCTTCTACTTCTTTATATAATAGTATGACTCTCCGTAAAAAATAATGGTGCGTAGGTTTGTTTGTTGTATGTGCTCACATTTTTATCTTAGCCGTTATTGGTACGTCGGGCAGCTGCGCAAGGCGACTTTCTCCGGCTCTCTTTCAGCCGATTCTCTCCCGTTAGAAGCAGTCCGTTGTCAATTAATTTACAGATTATTGAATTTAATTTCTAAGCGTAGATTATCATTTTTATTTCTTATTATTTATTAATAAAAGAAAGGGATTATTAGTTAATATATAGCAGTAAAAAAAAAGGATTCTTTATTTAGCGGGAGAGAGTCGTTTGCACGCATCCGGTCGGCGCATCACATGATCCGCTCTGCGCCAATAGCAGCAGCTGGACTGGCAACTAACACAACCGCACACGAACACACCCAAACTAAACGAAGGAGACGGCGTCACCAAGCCAACTCCCTGTTATCAATATCATCTCCCGATTAAACATTATACCGAGTGGTGCGTAAAGACCTCCCACATTTGAAGGGGTCACTGTGCAGACTAGTGGGAGTAGAGAGGTTGAATACGTCAACCTCTCTACTCCCACTACAGTCTACAGAGGTTGGTTTGCTTCTAACGTTTTCAGTATCCATCGTTATTAGTTCGACCTCTGAATATCGGTGCTTTTGTTGAAGTGTATTATGAGAAAAACCGGTCTGTGATAGCGACGCAGAGAATGTTCCATACACACTTCGTACTCAGTCGAAATGCATCTGTACCAGATTGAAAACCGATTATTCAATGGATTTCTAACCTTCAGGTAACTGGATCCACCCTGATAATAAAATCACCTGAATCCAGGGAGTCGTTTTTTTTTTTTCGTGTAAAGTTGAAAAAAAGCAAAAGGAAATGTGGTGATGTCACGTCGTCGTTTTAAATACTAATATAAAATTTTACGTGATATGCAATAAGATAGTTTTTTATAATTATCATCATTTCATCGTTGGTTAAGTTACTGACCTGTTCCGGCTTCTTTCCAGCGTTTTGTAGGTCTTCCTCTATCGCGCCTACCAACAGGTGCATATAAAAAAGACTGCTTAGGAATTCTTTTATCATTTATTAGCTCCAGAATTTGGTCCCATTTACTTCTATAATGGCATATTTTATTGTTAACACTATATATAAATCCCCAAATCTCAATGAATATACTCGTCCCTCATCCTTTCCTTGTAATACCCCCCAAATTCGAAAAATTTCCGCAGCCTATATCCTGTTTACATCCGTACTTTTAGGGACCCTTCACTGAATAAGGTAGTTATTTTTTATTTTATTATTACTTTTTTTTTACAAATAAGTTATAAGATTATAAAAAAATGTATAAATATAAAAAAAAAAATAAATGAAAATATAAAAAATAAATATTCTCTATTAATTTTGTCATTTTTGTAATGTATATATATATTTTTTATAATGTATTGCCGATCTCAATGACGAAGTGGTAGCGTCTCGGTCATTCGTCTGAGAGTTCTGGATTCGAATCCTGGTTAGGTATGGCAACTGACCGGGTTGGTCTAGTGGTTAACGCGTCTTCCCAAATCAGCTGATTTGGAAGTCGAGAGTTACAGCGTTCAAGTCCTAGTAAAGCCAGTTATTTTTACACGGATTTGAATACTAGATCGTGGATACCGGTGTTCTTTGGTGGTTGGGTTTCAATTAACCACACATCTCAGGTATGGTCGAACTGAGAATGTACAAGACTACATCATTTACACTCATACATATCATCCTCATTCATCCTCTGAAGAATTATCTAAACAGTAGTTACGGGAGGCTAAACAGGAAAAAGAAAAAGAAAGGTTAGGTATGGCATTTTTAATATGCTACAAAATTCCATTTCCATATTTTCACAGGCAATCGTTTCAAAGCTTCTTTGATGAATTAATGAACGGGCTAACAAACAGAAACTAAGTATTTATGTATAATATATCAACATAAATTAAAGAGATAAAATAAATCAATGTGTAAGAATCACAGTATTATGATTTTTATTATTTAAATGAAATTAAAAAAGAAAAAAAATATTCACTTGCCAGATGTGTAGAGAAATAAATATTTTAATCTTTCTCTCTTACGCACCCCACACTTTTATACTTCCTTGTACGAAGTAAAGAAAATATTGTGATCGCGAAAAATTTCGGTTCCAAATTTTAACAGAAATATTCATTTTTACCATCCCTGAATCCATTTTGACTAGTTTCGGCGTGACATCAGTACGTACGTATGTATTTATGTATGTATCTCGCAAAACTCAAAAACGATTAGCCGTAGGATGTTGAAATTTTGAAGTTAGGACTTTTGTAATCCAAAAAATTAGGATTTTGGACTTTTCTTAACAGCATTAATAAACCCTCATTGAAAGCTTTTCAACGATATATCATAAGTGGTATTTATTTTCATTGGTTCCCGATTTATAGCCAAATAAATATTTAATTAATAAAATATTTGGATTTTACAAGGGGAAGACACATCGGTTCGAATCAGACTTCATCATATTTTCTTAACTTTTTTTTTTAATTTAAAAATATTGATTTATTAATAATTATTAACGTCTGATTGTAAAAAAAGTTTTACGATAAATAATAATTTAATAATTATAATAAAAAAAAAAAATATATTTATATTAAAAAATATCTGAAGTTATTAATGAAATAAAATTTGATGTACTTTCATTTAAAAAAAAATGTGTTTATATAATTTAATAAGCGTACAAGGAAGTCATTTGGTGTTCAAATCAGATTTTTTTATACAGTATTTATTAATTTGTTGTTTTTTCACATGTTCGTTTAGTTTGGAACCTACAACCATCCGAATACAAAACTAGCACTTTTCCATTGAGACAATGCCAATTTACAGTTGAGCAAAACAACTTTTAGTTCATTGTCATTCATAACATGGCTACAGAATACAGTTATACGACATCTAACGAAAAATCACTTAACTTTACAAAGAAACACAGTTGTAAAATATTTACAATATGCAAACTTTTACTACTATTTTGTAATTAGATCATCCAAAAGCAGGCTTGTCGTACGGAGAAAACTAACTTATATAGAACTTTACATATAACATTACATTTAACATATTCTACACACATATACTTAGTTTAGCTGTACAAGCCAACACAGGAAACAGTTTTATAAAATTATTTATCTATAACGTTATTTAATTTGATGATCAAATATTACATCATAATTTTATAAAAATTTGCGAGAAATAGTAAAAAATAGGGTAAAAGGTTCATAACAGAAAAGATTAAAATATTTTCCTGTTTGAGTTGCTTATTGCATGTTATTCTCAGTTTTAATTCAAGTAAGTTAACAAGTTTACCACTAGACTTTATTAAAATTTGGCGTTAAATGTATTTGTTGATTTTTAAAAAATAAAATATGAATCAAATATCTGGTAATTATAATATCTGTAAATAGGAAAACAAAATAATAGAAAATGTTTACATTTGTTTTTATATTTTTTGACAGTGGTATATGTACATACAAAATTGATATCTGTATGTTGAACACGTTGCTCTGAATTATAGGCACTCCTAACTCGTATATTTTGTGATGAAATGATACAAATACGCTGGAATGATGCAGATTATGAAATCATAATTCAAGTTTTATTTGTTTTTTGAACAGTATAAAATGAAAATATAAGTAATCATGGAAAAAATATTTGATATATCGTAGTGTAGCTCAGTTATTAAAGTTTATGTATCACAATTTTATTTTATATATTTAGATGTTAGGTTTAAAACCTCCTTTGGGCTGATCAATGTATTTTTTTATACTTTTTTACAGTTTAGATATTATTAAACTTTTTCTATGTTAATAAAGTATACTTTTTTACATGCCTGAATATTACTAGAATAAGTAAAATATAAATTATAAGAAATTGCAAATACTCAATATCAGAAAATTGGCAAATTTTCTTAAAAAAACAGTTAACAAATTTTCTTAAGTAAAGTTTTCTCTAAATCCAAAACCCCTTTAATAAAGGCATAAGGAAAAGAGAATTTTCTAAAATAAAAAACTTTTCTGCGTTTTAGGCCGGGGTATATAATTTAAAAAAATTGTAAACAGTACTTGATAGTTGTATGTATGTATAATGGATAAACTTTCAAAAAAGTTTTATTTAAATATTTAAACCAAAGGGAGACAGATCAATAGAACAAAAAACATATATTTCAATTTTAGGAAGTTTGGGTTTGATTTTTTGATAACTTTTTTGAATATTTATATATGTTATAAAAAATTTGGTTTAATAAAGTTTTCTCTAAAAAGTCACTGGAGAAAATCGAAATTGGTTTATTTGCGATATCCCGTCTCCTTAATGATTCATGGAAAAAAATTAATATCAAAAAACGGTGATCAATATCTCATATATTAAGATTTGAGAAAATATTAAGAAAATAGTTTAGGTCAATCCTGAGATAAAAGGCCAAAAGAAGTGCGACACATAAACGTACATGTTTTTTCGTACACTCCCATATTTGTTTTTGCCTTGATAAAGTAGTGGGACCCAAAAACATAAAGATTTGTAAAAAACTTGATATCCTATTTTTGATATGATCAAAACTTCATTATCAAACTTTCTCCTTTAATATAGCTAATCTGATTTTAATCGGTGGAAGAATAAAAAGGACGACTTGGTATAGTAAGCAAGGGTTATAGATTTTGTGTTTTATTTATGGACGGAGTTGGTATTTGGGTTCCGGTAGGGTATAAAAGGGTTGGAATATAAAAGTTGTGCTCCAACTTAAACACACACACACACACATATATATATATATATATATATATATATATATACAGAGTGTATCACAAAGTTCTTCCGGGACTTTCACAACCTATTTTACTCGTGAAAATAATGGGAAACGTTCATAATAAACATACGTCCCAAAATGTTTCGTTTGCGAGTTACGGCCGCTGAAAGATTTCGCTCGGATTTCATCTACCTCGGTGAAATGAGGTCATACTGAAATTCTTAGGATGTTAATTAACGGGCAGAACAAGTGATTTCTTACGGTTTTTGAGCTGAAAAATTGAATAAAATATGTTCCAGAACCGTATCTGCAGTAGTTTTTGAGAGATTTGGGGTGAAAACCAATAAATTGGGGTAAAAAACCCTGTCTTTTGGGTTTGACGTAAAATAACTTTGTTAAATAAGCAATGAACTCTTAAAACTTTAAAAAGTTTTTAGATAATTTAATTATGAACAAAATGGTACAAGATAGATAGTTGAATAAAACAAAGAAGAGTTAGAAAAATTCGAAAAAAATTGAATTATTTTTTTGCCATAACGTTTTTATGGAACCGTTTAAGATAATTAATTACGTCAATGTTTATCGATAATTTTGCTAGGTTTAATCCATAGCTTAAAAATTGCTGGTTTCTTCAGTACTGCCGGCCTCCGTGGCGCGAGGGGTAGCGTCTCGGCCTTTAATCCGGAGTTCTGGTTTTCGAATCCCGGTCAGGTATGGCAATTTCATAGGCTGCAAAATTGTCATTTCATCTCATCCTTTGAAGTAACGGTGATCTTAGGGGCTAAAAAAAAGAAGTGTTTTGAATATTGTAACTTTCAGCAGCTCCTTTTTTTAGATTTGCTGGTATTTTTATAATGTGAAACATTTAAATTTAATAAATTAAAATAATAATAAAACAAATTCAACAAATTCACTAAAATGTAAAAAAAAAACTTTGCCTTTTTTATTTTACCTTGATGGTCATCTAATATTACTGGTCCATCCATTTTTTTTCCTTTACCACCAACATAAAAAAATTTTTATTTATTTATTAACATTTTTTTTGAATAGTTTCAAAGTTTAATTACAATCGCTTACATTTATGTCAATCTTGATTAAGTTTGATCACACTCGCAATCACATGATAAGGAGTTCTCAGCGAAACTCCTGAAAAATTACACAGTAGTATTCTGGTAAACAGCACATACGTTAAGTAATTATGAACAACATTTAAGACCTAAGAGTAAAACAAGAGAAAGAAAAATAAAAGAAGTCGTAAATAGTAAAAAAAAAAAAAAACGATGAAACAATGAAAAGAAAAAGAAAGTAATATGAAATAAATTTGAAAATTAAAGTCGAGGAGATAATGCGCATCACTCATAGACGAAGTTACACTTACGACACTTTAGTCGCTAGGTCCAGAACGTGTAGCTTTCTTAATCTTCTAACGTCATTCCGTTGTCTAGGAGATTCACAGCCAAAGTAACTTACGTCGTTAAGTCGTAGTTCGTACTTTGAATTGAAACGTTGTATTTCTTCCTGGATATATCGTAAACCTAAATATTGGTGTATTTCATTGTTTTTTGCAAACCAAGGTGCCTCACTAGTTTATTTTGAAACCGCTGTAAGATTTTGACATTGGACTTGTTCGCACTACCCCAAATTAGGATCCCGGAGGTCCAGATCGGTTGTAGATTTGTGTGTACTTGTAGCTTATTAGATAAAGATAATTAGAACCTCTGCCCAACATCCAGAACATTTCCTTCAACTTTACCTCAAGTTACCTTCTCTTCTGTCTTATATGAACTTTCCACGTTAGTCGACGGTCGAGATGTAGACGACCTAGGTACTCACTCTCAGTTTGCGGAATTACGCCATCAAGATGGATTGTGAGCAGTCTTGCTACACGGTAACGCTGCTTCGTTAACGTGTATTCTTCATGTACTTAACCAGCAGTTGATTAAATTTAATTCTTATTGTAGGTTATTCGGTGCTATAGTTGGGCTGACATCACTAGCCAGAAAAAATGTGTCATCCGCAAAGGAAGCGACAGTAACCTCGTCTGTAGTCAGAAGGTTTGCAGTGAAGATGGTGTATAATAAGGGCCCCAAGACAGAGCCCATAGGAACCCCTAACTTTATTTTGAAGTATTTGTGTGTGTGTGTGTGTGTGTGTGTGTGTTTAACCTCCGGGACCACCGTTAGGTATTGCTTCAGAGGATGAGATGAATGATCTATAGCGTGTGTGAAATTCCATGCTTGACCGGGATTCGAACCCGGGACCTCCGAATGAAAGGCCGAGACGCTACCACTCGCTCCACGGAGGTTGGCGAAGTACTTTATTTGAATTTTTTATTATTTTTTGTGGGAAGTTTATTTTTTTGTAATAAGTTTTTATTTTAAAGACAGTGGAGTGGTAAAAAATAAAGATACGAAATAAAGTTTAAGTATACGTTTTATTTATTATTATTTTTTATTTTTTGTAAAAAATTCATCTTCGGTCTATATTAGTTAAATCCTTTGATGAGCTATCATTTTCATTTATCGTTTAAGAGTAAGTAAGGAAAACATTTTTATTTATTTATATTTTTCATTACGCTTATGAGTTCCGAGTGTTTTAACAAAAACGTTCTTAAAACCCTCTTTATAAAACCCTATTTTTTTTTTACAATTCCACCATTAAACTGGAATACCATAACAATTATAAAAAATATCTTATCCCTGAAAATATTAATTTTTAATTCAAAGCTATCTTGTATAAAACCTGATACAACCCTTCTCATTATATTAAGAAAAAGATTACTTACGTTTTTTATCTACCCTTTTTAAAACTGAAAAGTACTTAAGTATCTTTTAATGAACCGTTATGAATTATTTATCAACTAAATCAGAGGCTTATTTAGATTTTCCTTCTTTTTTTTTGTTTTTGATGTATTGAAAAACAAATAATATTTTTTTTTTATATTAAAATATATAAAATGATTTACAACAGCATTGTTTTTTTTTTATGTTTGCTGTGTTTCTGACAGCATCATATTTTAAAATAGATTTTTCCTAGGTCGTAATGATAAATGTTGGAATAGAAAAGGTATCTCCATGTAACATCTCTCTCTATCTCTCTCCTTTATTGCTATTATGTATGACATTAGACAACCCCTATCATTATATGTATTCAGGTCGTGTTATTTTACAAAATTCTGCGAATAATTTTTTCTTTTGGGGTGTGTCGTGACATAAATATTGTAATATTCTAACACACTCACTCACACACACACACACACACACACACACACACATATATATATATATATATATATATATATATATATGTGTGTGTGTGTGTGTGTGTATGTGTATGTATATATATATTTGTATGTATATATATATATATATATACATACAAAAAACTCTAGTTTTGTGTGTTTGGTGATGATGATGATGACTAATTAAAAAATAATTTTTTTTTACTGGTTCTTAGTAAGTAATTTAATTGTTCATTATTATAAGAAATGCCCGTGTCTTGTTATATGTTTTTTAAATAGTATGATTTTCTAAGTAACAATACTCATGGATTTTGTTCTATTTCTTTAATGGACAACATAATTTATTCTTTTTTTAACATATTTCTTTATCTTGAAATCCTTGATAGCACTCATTAAAGTGAAGTTTTGGATAGGCGTCTCTGAATCGCGTTTTTAAATGGGGACTAATTAAAAGTTGTTGTATCCCTTATGTTAGTGATTTGGTTGATTTGTTTGTAGACATATCCAGCGACTATTTGTTTATTTTTCAGTGGCTTTATAGAAAGTTCGAGCTTTTCTGAGGTGTTTATTAGCTCAGAAAGGTATAAAGGTATAAAATCTTATCTATATAATACAATAGTTAATTAAACTGTTTCGTTGACGGAAAACCCAGGGGCACCCCATTTGTTACCAGTTGATGGTGATGATTGGTCTAGCCTCCCACGAGGTACTCGCATACCTCACCACTCTAGCCTCACACACAGTCCCAACGGGAATCCCATTATTGTTAAACGGAAATTTTTTAAATTTATTTAATATTATTTTACGTAACGGAAATTTAATTCTATTATTTTTGTAATATTATTCATTCTATTGATTCGAATTATTCAGTTCAAACCCAGCTTAAACAGTGATAGAGACTCACAGTTCACAGTTTATTAATTCAATTCATTAAAGTTTGTGCTCCAACCGACAAATCTTCGTAACTATATATATTCGAGATGAAATACATTTATAAACCTTCTCAGATATTCCAAGAAACATGGGAAAAAATTGGATGTGATTAATCAAGTAGTTCTTTGTTTATCCCGAACAAACAAAAACCATCTTCCTCTTTATATAAGAGTATACATATAGATAGATTAGTTTATTTGTATTTCGGGATAATATTTTCCAAGGCTCTCCTGGCATTAGTTATTTATTCTTATGTAGTGGAAAAATAATTATACAAGAAAAATGTTACCCGATTTCTTTCTTTTTTAGGATAGGGGGATTTATTTATGATGAAATTTTATAATAAAGTTATCATTATATATTTAAATTAAATAAAAGCGTTTAAATAAAGCGTTAAATTAAATAAAGCGTTGTTAAGATTACAGCAGGATAGGATTACTAAGAGAATTATCGATCAATTTTGGTCTTTAAAAAATCCGCCATTATGGATCAAAGAAATTAAAAAAGACATGCTAGAATTAAATTTGACTTACGAAGATTTACTTAATAAATCCGAAAAATTAAAATTTGTTATTAAAGATCCGAATACCAACTTTAAAGTAAGAACTTTTAATTATTCAAAAAGGGTTTATTCAGAAGAGGATCGTAAAGCAAGATCATTAAGAATGACTAAATATTGGGAGAAGGCTAAGAACTTAAAGACCAAAAGATCGGCAAAAAAGACTTGAATTATTCTGACTAAAGTGGTCCTTTGCGGCCTTAAAAGTAAAAAAAAAGGCAGCGTTGGCAATAGCTTTTTTATATACTTTATTAAAGACCTACAGAGAATAAAAATGATGTTTCAAGGTCACGACCCGCCTACTATTGAATGAATTATATAAAGTAGTACATTTTATCAAGTCAGTATTGTTGTAAAGTCAGCGGCAATCTAATACTTACAAGTGACACCATACCGAATCATAAAAACTACGTATAATATTTATATATATATCCTTAAAAGCACAAACTTTTTTTAAAGGAATTTAAATTTTATTTATAATTAGTTTCGATAAGTTTTGTATTAGATATTTTTTCTTATAAGAATTATATTATTTATTATGTAAATATTATCTATTATAATTTTTTTTTTGTAGTTTTTGTCCCGATGAATGATATTACAAATACATCAACGAATATTTCCCCTATAATCTGTTTTTGTCATAAGCAAATGTTAAAAGGATGTGAGAATGAACTTCCATTTTGTAATGAAAGTAGGGTGAAAAAGTCAATGTAGGAGAGATGTTATATTTTGTTGAACGAAAAGTAGCCTGCACATCCTGTTCTCCCGTAATGCGTGTTTTGTATAGTATTTTTTTTTTTTTTTTTTTTGTGAACGTCTGTATGTTTTCTACAGGATTCTATGTAATTGTGCTGCAATGCAGTGTTCTTAACTTTGGTCGTTCGGTTTAGTTTTTATTTTATAGTTTATATATGGTTTTTTAATTTAATTTTTTTATCGCTAGTAATTTAGTTCTGCCTATCTTAGATTATTTTGGTTGATTTATTTATTACTTGTTTTTTTTTTTTGGAATCAGAAAATTTAAAAATCTGATGGGGAAATCACATGACTTCCTTGTACGCCTATTAAATTACATATTCACACACAATTTTTTTTTAAAATGAAAAGTACATAAAATTTTATTTCATTAATAAATAAATGATATTTTTTAATTTTTTTAAAAATTGTCATTGAATTATTATTCATCATAAACATTTTTTTTTTTACAATCAGAGGTTAATAATTATTAATAAATCAATGTATTTAAATTAAAAAAAACAAGTTAAAAAAAGGAGATGAAGTGTAATTCGAACTGATGTGCCTTCCCCTAAAATCCAAACATTTCATTAATTAAAATTTTATTTGGCTATAACTCTGGAACCAATGAAAATAAGTACCACTTATGATATATCGTTGAAAAGCTCACTCAATGAGGGCTTTTTACTGCAGTTAAAAAAAAGTCCAAAATCTAAATTTCTTGTATTTTGGGCTTTTTTTTGGACACTTTTGGTTCAGTCAATTCCAATTAAAAGAGAAGGCGCACAACTAAATGTTACAACAGTCCTAAATCCAACATCCTACGGTTAATCGTTTTTGAGTTATACGAGGTACATATATACGTGTAGACCTCACGCTGAAACTAGTCAAAAGATGGAACTTAGTCAGAGATGGTCAAAATGGATATTTCTGTTGAAATCGGAAAACCGAAATTTTTCGTGATCACCTTCCTTTACTTTGTAAAAGAAAGTAAAAAGAAAGTGTATTATTGACCGGTTTTTAGTTTACGATTTATTGTTTGTTTTTTCTTATTATCATTTAATTTTTAATAATCGATCATTTTTATAATCTTTTACTTTGATATTATTTTAGTTTATGCGTATATATTTAATTTTTCTAATCTTTATTTGTTTAATATATTTTAATTAAATTAAAAGCATTCTAAAATGATTTATTTCAATCAATCTCTACATATATCCTTCTCTGATATTAAAAAGTTCTTTAATACATTATTAAAGGGCGAGTGGATGTAATGATGATTATGACTGACCTTCACTGAGTTCACTTGGTCCTTGGATCGATTGCTGAAAAAAATCTAACTTTTTTCATCGTATCGTCTTACTATAGTAAAACAAAAGACTACTATGCCTTACTATGATTGAACTTTTGCTTGTTGACAGATGATGATTTTTAGTTTGGAAGTCTCCTGGGTAAATGGGGCTCCTTAATCTAATCAGGAACCACGCAGCTGTGTACCTTTTTGTGCAGGATACAATATAGTAGAATAACGTATAGCTATACATCGTTGATTCTCTCCATCGAAGGGTGTGTTTTATATATATATTTACATTATACGTAGTTGTTTCTGATTCGGTATGGTTTCATTCGACCAGTCTGAAGTAGCAGATTGCCCTTGACTTCACACCACCAATACTTAATTTGATGAAATGTACGATTGTATATAGTTCATTCAGTAGTAGGTGGGCCTTGAAACATCATTTTTATTCTCTATAGCTCTTTAATATAGCGTATAAAAAAAAACTATTGCCAACGCTGCCTTTTATATACTATTTTCTCTTAATGTGAACAAATATAAGTATAATTATACCTAAACAAAAACTAGCAGCCGGAAAATAGTAGCAGGACGTTGATAGATTTAAAATATAACGAGCAATC
This sequence comes from Lycorma delicatula, assembly GCF_047948215.1. Lineage (NCBI taxonomy): Eukaryota > Metazoa > Arthropoda > Insecta > Hemiptera > Fulgoridae > Lycorma > Lycorma delicatula. The sequence goes on along the minus strand of NC_134464.1, from coordinate 52,281,370 downwards.
GTCCACGGTGATAAGTAAAATATATTTTAAATGTGTTTAAGTATAGAAGTTAGACCGAATGAAACTGGCTGATGTTCAGCATTGAAAATTTAGAAATGGAACCAATTATCAGAAAAAAACTTGAAAAAGGTTCAATTATTCGTATTATTGTTATATGTGACAGTGTAAATCTCTAAATTAAATATTGTATTTTTATCTACAAGCTAAAGTTTTACAGTAATTAGATAAAGTGGAACATAGATGATTGAAAGAGAACATTTCTTAGAAAAGTCCTGAAGAAAAAAAGTGTAATTTTAGTTTTAGTTTTTTTCATAAAAGATGATAAAAACTTTTATTAGTACAAAATTAATGAGTTATTTTTATCAGAATATATAATAATTTTCAACAAAGGAAGAGTTTATTATTGAATTCAATATGTTATATGTGTAAACACTTTTTGTCTCGGATTTTGATTACGGATTCGGTTTAAACATCGTTAGAGGATTACAAAAATACACGATTGGATTCACCTCAGAATGGCCGCCAAAATAAAAATTTTGTAATCATTACGTAATAAAGATGTAAATTATAAAGTTGGTTCAAGTGCACTAATGTAAGGTTGTCTAAAATACATAAAATATGTAAATATCAATTTTATAAATCAAATATAAGACTCCAAAATGACGCAAAACTAACTTTATAATAATTGAAAAAATATGTTGAGAAAATACACTATAAAACTGCCATAACGTGAAATAAATAAGTAGCATACAACTGCCAAAAAGCGTATGTAGCATAAGAAGTTAGAGATAATCAATAATTAATTTTGTTTGAGAATAATTAATAATTGAAGATACATTTTGATCCCATAGAGCAAGTTGCCCGTCTTGTTACTATCTTGGTCATAATACCACCATCACCACCGTTTGTAGCCCTGATGGGCTTTACCGGATGTCGTCTTTTAGACTTTCTAAACTTGATAACAACACAATCTTCAGTCTGGCTTGAGTCAGGATGCCACTGATGCAAATGCCGTCGGTAGACGTTTCCATCAATGTATTTGCACACCTACTATCGTATTCGTATGACCTCTTTCAACCACGACCACCTATCATATTTTACAACCCTCAACTATCAAATTAACCGATTCGAGAAAACACGATCCCCGCGCTTTCCTGAAACACCGTAAACTACATCTAACTTCAATACTTGATTGAATCTTTAAACACCAAAAATACTATCCTCATACCAACAAAACAAGTGTTTTTCGTAACAACGACAATCTACAAATCAATTTACTCAAAGTCCTCTTGATTTACTTAAAAATCAAAACAAAATTAATAAGCCAGTAATTAATACATACCTACCTATCTCTGCTCTGGTCCACTCCCACACCGCAGCTCTATCACAGAGTTCTACACACATTCATTCTAACAGCGAATATCTCAGTTGAACAAACCTTGAAGCTAAAACGACTATCTTCGTGAAATAAGCATCCATACAGGCCCCGAGTAAAGCCGGCCTCCGTGGCGCTAGTGTTAGCGTCTCGGCCTTTCATCCCCGGGTTCGAATCCTGGTCAGGCATGGCATTTTCACACACGCTACATCCTCTGGCATTCGTCTCATCCTCTGAAGCAATATCTAACGGTGGTACCAGAGGTTAAACAAAAACAAAAAAAAAAGTAATGGCCGCGAGTAAAGAAACAGTACTAATGTTGAGAATATCTTGCTAGACTTTTCATTGATAATTGATTTATTATTAAAAACGAATTTCTAAGCATCGAAAAATTGTGAGAAACTTGCCGTTTTCTGATCGACTTGAGTAAAAGGAGAAGGTTCTCAATTCGAATTATTATATATATAAAAGGCCAAATTTTCATCACAGTTGCATTGATTTTGGTGATATTTTGTATTGCGTGGAGAAATTTCCTCTGGCTCTCGTTTTTATACATAATTAAAAAACTGTCCTGTAGGAAGATTTTTAAATTGGCAATTAATTGCCTGTACAAACGATTTAAAAATATTTTTAATTTATTTTGCGTTTCCATTTTTTTTATAAAGCTTTTTTATTAATTTTTGCATAATCTATTTACATAAAAATGAATGTTTGTCTGTCTGTATGTCTCTTATGCCTTCCTAAACCGTTCATCCGATTGTGATGAAACTTTGGTGGGTAGTTGTACGCACGCCCATGAAGGTTTCTGAATTAGTTTGGACCCGCTAGATGGCGCTGGGGTCGAGGTATTTCAAAAAATTGTATTTATGGTCCGATTTGGCTCATACTCAGAATATATATTAGTTACGTGAAAAGAAAAATCTTTACTAAAACTATACCCACTAGGTGGCGCCGGCGTCAAGATATTTACGAAACAAAAAACAGTTTTTTTTCTTCTCCTATATATATATATATATATATATATATATAAAAGGTAATGTTCGTATGTGTGTTCGCTATAGACTAACCTCAATAACGCGCGGGAAAAAGGGGAAAAGGGAAATAGGGAAAAAAGATAGGGAAAATGGGAAAAGTTAAAAAAGGAAAATATGGAAGACGTAAAAAGGCAAAAGGGTAATAAGGAAAAAAGGGAAAATATTATTTTATCAAACATGAAATATAAGTAAATATCCTCAATGAATTGGGAGCTAAATTAGATGGTTGTGAAACTTTTTCAAGATTTATTAACTCAAAAACAAAATGTTAAATTTCTCAGTGAACAAAACCTATCCATATTCATTTAATTAAATATCTTTATTACTGAAATCCAGCAATAGCTGGGTCTGCTAGTTCATAATACAGTAGGATGTAGAAAAACAAATTGAGTATCATAATGTTCATGGTTTATGAATCCGAAAAATAGTAAATGTTTTTACATTTATAATTTCAGTAATTAATTTGAAGTTTTATAAAAGTGCTAAATGTTCTTTTTTTATAGCGTTTTAAAAAGAATTTATTCATAAGAATTTATTAAATATTTATTATAATCATTACTTTTATCAGCCTAATTTATTTTATGACTTTTTCTCATCATTTATTAATTTTTCCCTTTGTTTATCAGTGTTCCGTATATTTTTCAATCTCATTCTCGGCCGTAGTTTCATTAATGCATTATGTTATTTCGATTTACACCTATCGGGCCGATATTAAAGATTTTCCTTGGGTTTTTTTAAGTTGTTCAGCCGTTTCTATTCATGATTATTATCGTAGTTTTTCTACGAGTATATTTACGTTTTATTTCTTCTTCTTCATAATCCAATTTTCGAACTTATTATTTTTTCTTTCTTCATTATTTTCAAATGGGTTGAAAAAGGAAGTTTTTAATTTGAAATATTTTTTTTTTAACATATTTTTTTAACCGGTAGCATTATCTTGCGGACCGGTAGTTGAGAAACACTGCTCTATAGGGCTAATATTTTACAAAATATTTCTTTAATGTTTATTTATTCTATAGGAAAACCTTTTTCGAGGAATAATTTCGGTATAAAAGGATCATTATTTAAATACTTATTATAATAAGTATTTAAAAAAAAAAATGAAACCCACTTCAAGACCATGTAATATGATGCACATATATAGAATTATTAGATTCCCTCTGTCTCTACCGATGCTGTATATTGGGTCTGAAAGGTTTAAGACAAGACATCTCCTTTTTTTAATGATTTTATTAACGGTGCTACATATCTTATGCAGGAACTCACATTAACTGCCTTACAGAAGACTATATAACGTCATCTAACGTGACGCATATATATAGAATATCAGGATTCCCATTGTCTCTACTTACTATACGGTCGGCGAAAAAAGGTTGGTAAATTTTCAGATCGATTTTTTGTGCGTAAAATTTTATAAATATCATGGTACCACCGCGAAAAGCAACTGCGTCGATTACAACAGGATTTATTTCAATCGGATAATAGGTAAAAAAGGTTATGCGCGATCAAACTTAAAAAAAAAATATACGGGTCGAATTCATTACCTCCTTTTTTGAAGAAAAAATAAGCTTTGTAGATGATAAAATTTATAATCGCTTATTTTTAAATTTCTATGGCGTAATAATATATAAAATAATCTTGATATTCGAAGAACTTTTACGTATATTTAAAAAGGAAATTATTTTCTTTCTGGAAGTCTTTAGCTCTTGATTCAAAGTAGTTTTTTTTAAATATTTTATCTTTACTTCTTTTATTATTATTATTATTATTATTATTTTATTAAGACATAGCATTTTCGCCTTTATTTTATACATCTACTCAAATTTTTAATTTAAAGATAGATAAAAAAAAGCTTAGAGTAATATTTTAAAAAGCAAAAAAAATTGAAAATTATTTTTAAAATCGAATTTAAGATTAAAATAAAATACTAATTTTGTAAGTCGAAGAAAAATAAAGGGTTAATTTATTAATCCTTAATAGTACTTGTTTGTTATTACTCGAATTTTGATTTTTATTCTTCTCGAACTTGAAAAATGTTTATTTTAGATTTTGTTGAAATTTTTATTTATTAATATTATTATTATTACCTTTATCTTTTTAATAGTCATTCGTTGTTGACGAGTGAGAATTGTTAGGAAAGAATTATAAAAATGTATTATCAGTTTAAATCATACTGTCTTTTTTTATGAACATAAATTTTTTTATTTTATTTAAACATTTAAATTTTCTTTTTTTTCTAAGTTATCTGTTAATGAAGCTATTGAATGTTGCACTATTGGGAAAACAGATCTCTCTCTTTGCGTTATTTTTCGTTAATGCCTATACATTTTCACGAAGTATATTAAAATTGTTAGAATAAAACAAAAATTAGGAAATTTTAATGCGGTTCATTAAATTTTCATGTTTAGTTTTTAGAGTACTTAATGAATTATAATTTTTAAAGTGTAAGCAATACATTTCCTGACGACTATAGCTAGAATAAATATTAAAGGATAAAATATGGTGGAACAAAAAATAGGTTATCAGTTTTTAGGGTCAAACTAGTTCATAGAGACCAAAAACCATATTTATATATGTATGTGCGTATGTGTGTCGCTCTGTTTTGAGTCTTATATCTCAAGAATGACCAAACCGATTTTCTTTAAATTTGGCTCAAATATGGTGTATATGGGGCATTGATCATATGACCTTTTTTACAAAATTCGGTAAAGAGCGGGGGATATCGCGAAAACCAAATTTCGATTTTCTTCAGAGGCATTATAAATACAACTTTGTTGAAGAAAATTTGTTACCTACAATACATAAATAAATAATACAAATATCTTTCAAAAAAATTTATCCCCACCTCTTAAGATTGACATGTTTTTTGCTCTCTTTCTCTTCGATTTAAATATTTTTCAAATTTTTTACTTCGTATTTATATTATCAGAAATGTCTACAATTTTTTTTAAATTATAGATGTCAGACGTAAAATGCTGAAATGCTTTTTAGGAAATTTTTATTTATTTTACATACATTTTCTTATTTTAAACTTTATTGAAGAAGAGTTATAGGTTTAGAGAAAACTTAAGAAAATTTTTTAAGCTTAAGCTGTCTATGAATAATTACTAGAAAAATCTTCCTTAAAATTTATTCCCCACCTCAAAAAATAAATAATTGGTTTTTATTTTGGTTCTTTCAGTTTTTAAAATTATATCTTTTTTTGCATTTTTCTTAATCACTTAAGGGGCTCTTAAAATTAAAGTAGCTTTGGCACCTATATTATACTACGGACTCAAATTGGGGATTAATTTTTTTCATTATTTTCATAAAAGTTATTTTTTATTTTTGCTATATTTTTAAACAGTATTGTTTTAAATTATTTTTTTTGTTAGGGATCACTTTTTATAAATAATTTTTACTTAAACTTTGCCCACCGTATAAGGAAGAGCCTAAATGAAAAATGTTTTTATTCGAAATTTGGGAATTTTGATGCTTAAATTTTATTTTGATAATCATGACTTTTTCTTACTTCAAAGTATAGATACATATTTTCAGTTTACAGCATTAATATATTACATAATCTACTTAATAACCCGTAAAGGAAATTGGTTGAAAGTAAATTTTATTTTGATTTATTTATTTGAATATAACTGAATTAGCATGATCATATAAATTTTTTTAAATTCTATATAATTCTTTTTTTTTTACTGGTTTAATGTATAATCTCTCACTCTCTCTCCCTCTCTCCCTCTCTCTCTGTGTGTGTGTGTGTGTATGTGTGTGTGTGTGTGTGTGTATGCACGTGCGAGTGCATACATACGCGTGTATAAATGTTAAATCCCTAACAACAGCTGGTATCAATTAGCAACCAGCGAGTGATTTTCACAGTTCATCAGCTTTTTTGAACTTTGATAATATAAAAATACTTTTTATTAATGTATAAAATAGATAATTTAAAAATTATAACAAAGAGCGTTTAAAACGTATCATAATATTTAAACCCCTCTAAGTAATTTTATTATGATTATACTTCTCTTATTTCTCTATATTAAAAAATTTGTTGGTCTTGTTTAATTATTAAGTCAAGTTTGTTTTTATAAAACATTTGGGGGGAAAAAAACTAATTTTAAAGCGTTGAGTAATTTTCATTTGATTATGATTCGAATAATGAAATTTTAAATCTGTTATCTAACTGTCTGCTATTAAAGACCTACTTGAACGCCAATGTTAAAAGCTGCTTTGCTGCTTACAGATAAAATTTTGGTTTCTCTCTTCTGGAAAATTACAGATTTAAAACTTGGCTCTTTAGTTTTCTGCTAAGAAATATCCATAACTTAAGTGCTTTTGAAAATTTCAGAACTTTATTTTAACGGGTATTATTTTCTTTAAACATTTTTTAATGAAATATATTAGAACACACTGCTAGCATATTTAAAAACTCTTATCCCTAAGGATGATAATTCTATAATTGTAAAAATACTCTTTAATTGATTTATTTTTATTGTTTCATTCTAACAACGGCTGTCTAATTTTAAAACTGTTTTTTCTTTACAAAACAAGATTTATTTATTATCTCTAAACAGTATTTATAGAAAAATATTAACACTACCAGATTTTTCAAACTTGGTAACAGATGTGATGATACTTGGCTCAATAAAAAAAAAATTGACAACAAAGTTGCTATACTTACTGGAGTTGGTTATTTATTCTTATATAGCGAAAAAATAGTGATAAATGAAAAAAGATTAAAAAGTTAAAAAAGTCGATATTTTTAATCTTTGATCGGCTCCCCTGTCACCAATCTTATACCCAAAGTATTTTTTGGGGGCACTTTCATTACTACCATACTTAGAAAAATATTTTTTTTAAATTAGGTTAAGATATATTCAGTAAGTAAAAAAAGAGCTTTGTCGATTTTTGAGAAAGGGGAGAATTTGGGGCAGAATTTTTTTTTAATAGTAAACATATACGCATATACTGATGCTTAAGTGGGGTTACGTTTGTAAAATTAAAAAAAAAATTGACCCCCAAAAAAGTATCTACCCCACTTCCTGAAGATACTGATTCCAATATTTACCAATTGCCCCATCCATATGACTTTCTATTCAAAATTTGATCGAAATTGGTTTATCCAGTTAAAAGTTATTAACCTTCAAAAATTCCAACACTCGTACATACGTACAGACGGACTTGAACCACTGTTTTTTTGTTTTTTGGGGGTTCTTGGGTCATGAATCATCGAGAAATGCAAAAAAAACCAATACCACATTTTTTGACTGATTACTGTTTATTGTTGCGTTTATGTTCCTTCTTGCAGCGTAGCTCGAGAGCTGTGTTGCCAGGAAAGTAAACTCAAAAGTTTTTACAAAAAATTGATTAAAATATATTTCAAAAGATCTCATTTGGAAGGCTAAATTAACACAAAAAGAATCCAAAATATTGTTGAGATGGAAATTCAAATTCATTTTACAGGTCCTTCCAGGTAGTTTAAATTGTTAGTGTGTTCTAGTAATACACGCGCACGCGCACACACACACAGAGAGAGAGAGAGACAAATAGTATATTTTAGTGTTGTACGAGGTGTGGCTATTAAATTACGAGACTAATGCTGCTACAGAACTGCGCATGCGCCAAATTCGTACGATCGACAGCTGTGTAGCGTTAAGCCTTCTCTTTCGATTGTTGCCACTCCAGTTTCTGTAGATATTTTAGTCTGGCCGTGGCCTTTTTTTGGATAGCATTTATTTTTTGATTGCCGAAAAAATGATACTTGTTTTATTAGAGAAAAGAATTGTCGTGAAATTTCATATGAAACTTGGAAAAACCCGCTACTAAAATTTATCTTTCATTAAAAAAGTATATAACAATGAATGTTTATCACGTGCACAGGTTTTGAGTGGTTTAAACGTTTCCAAGATGGCCGAAAAGACGTTGAAGATTATGATCAAAATTCAGAGCAATGATGATTGTTTTTTACGATATTCATGGGATTGTATACCTTCACTAGGTTCCTGAAGGTCAAACTATTAATCAATATTATTACTACCTTGAGGTTCTTGCTCAACTCCGTGAAAAATTCAGAAAAAAACTACGGAAATTGTGGTTAGAACAAGTCATGGGTTCTTCATCAGGACAACGCACCGACTCACACTGCATTGTCTTTCAAGACGTTTCTAGCCAAGTATAACATCCCGGTGTTAGACCATCCGCCTTAATCGCCTGACTTGGCATCATGTGACTTTTATCTGTTCCCCAAGGTCAAATCTGCATTAAAAGGAACAAAATTTCAGACCCTTGAAGCTGTGAAAGAAAAAGGGGCAGGCGTCATGAAAGAGCTCATAGAAAAACACTTCCAGCACTTTTCGAACAAGGAAAATTCGCATGGAGTGTATATTGAAGGAGATAATAACTAAATATGTATAAATGTAAAATAAAATATTTTACCGCATTATTCTCATTATTTAACAGCGACACTTCGTATATATATATTTTTTTTCTCTTTTTTTTGTATAGTGTTCATGATTAACAGTAATTTTGTAATTTTTCTGTGAAATCCTTAGAATTCGCTTTAGTTGGATACAAAATGTGAAAAAGTTTTGTTTAGTTTTAGATTAGTTCTCGTCCTTCGCGGTGTGAGTGGTAGCGTCTCGGACTATCATCCGAAGGTCTCGGGTTTGAATCCCGGTCAGGCATGGCATTTTCAAACGCTACAAAACTGTCATTTCATCTCATTCTCTGAGATAGTATCTAATGGTAGTCCCGGAAGCTAAAAATACCGATAGTAAATTGGGTCATCTCAGAATAATCCGATCACCTGGATCATCTCAGTTAAAAGTCATAATGTTAAAAGTAATAAAGAATGAATTTTAGGATTAATGCTTAAGGTCGAAATCGTATTTAATAAACCTAACTTTCATAAATCACTGAAATTAAGATTATTTTTCATTAAAATTAAGGTAAATTTGATAACTTATCTGTCCTTTGAAATTAGATTTAGAAAATAAAACTGTTCAACATTTTTTCAATATATTATTTTAAAAATAATTTTTTTTTCTTATACATACTTTTTTCTTTTTAAATTATATATACATTTAAAGTACGTCTCTTAATAAGAATAAAATGGAAAAAGGTAATAATAATAATAATAAAAAGAAATATATTATCAAAGAAAGGGAATTGTATAAAACTGACTATGTTTTTATTGAAATAAAAGAAGCGATGTAAGAAGAGGAAAGAAAGCAATTTTAACCCCCTTTATAGCTAAAAGTCCAATAATATTATCATATATAGAAAAGGTTGGTTATTTTTACTACTACATGGCCACTTTAAAACTTAAAAACAAAACAACGTAAGTATTGATCGAAATAAAGATTTGCACAAATAGAAGTTTTCTCATTTTTCTTCTCTTTTTGTTTTACTTTTATTTGTTGAAATTCAAAGAAAAATATCGGGAACAAACTATTTCAATATTCTCTTTAAAATTAGATGATATTTTTTGTTTTATATATATATATAACATTGCAAAAAAGTTTGTTTGAAAAGAATCATTTCTTAAAATATATATGATCCACTACGAAGCTGAATTTATTTTTAAAATTAAGTTAATATTAAAATATATTTAATTATTAGTGACAGGATTAATTCTGATTAGAAAATTATTTGATTAAATCGCGGTAATGATATAATTTTCTTGATCATTAGTGAAGATTAAATTTGAGGTCCGTAGAATGGTAATTTGGCATTTTCATATTATACTCTAAATGTGCGATCAGATTTATACGTTTATTATAAACACATTAGTATCTGTAGAAACGAAAAGATGTTTACGATTTTAGAATTAAAATAATTTTAACCTCATTTCTGGATATGTAGGAAAATTAAAAAATAATCCTCATAACCCAAAATTTTATTTTAATTTACCAATTTTTATTATATGAACATTAAAGGTAGTATTTAAAATTTTAAAACACATTTATGTGGAGAGTAATATCAAATTGCACAGTAATTTCTTAGGAGATGATTTTATAGTAAAAAATAAGAACAAAAAGTTCATTATAAACATAGGTCAGAAAACGGTTTGTTACCGAGTTTCGGCTCGCAAAAACTTTAGTCCTGCTTTCTGCTCTGTAAAATTAAACCGTACTAAAATTCTTGGGCTGCAATTCGAGAGATAAATTTCCTGCTTCCTTATGGGTTTTGATTAAAGAAATTGAATAAAAGTGGTCCCAGATCTCTATCTCGCTTAACACACCTATTTAGGTCTAGTGGTGAACGCGTCTTCCCAAATCAGCTGATTTGGAAGTCGAGAGTCCAGCGTTCCCTAGTAAATTCAGTTATTTTTACACGGATTTGAATACTAGTTCGTGCATACCGGTATTCTTTGGTGGTTGAGTCTCAGTTAATCACACATATCAGGAATGGTCGAACTGTGAGACTACAAGACTACACTTCATTCATATCACTACACTCATACATATCATCCTCTGAAGTAATACCTGAACGGTAATTCCCGGAGGCTAAACAGAAAAAAGAAGAAGCTTTATATTTCATAAACAAATTAATTTAATAATTCTGTTTAAGAATATTTAAATATTCTACAAAATGTTGAAGCCAAGATAATGTAAAATATAGATATTATTTCTATTTTGTTGCTTAACAACATGTATAATGTATAACAACAAATGTATAATTTTAACATTTCATACTGCTGCGCACGTATGAAATGTTAAAATTATACATTTTATAAATTATAAAAAATAAAATGTCTGTTTAAATATAAAATTGGTATTAGTATTTTTTTTCTCTTTTATGTACAGTATATTTGTAACGTAGCATGACGTACAAAACTTAAGACGTTATTCTTATTTTGATGTTTCATCATTGAAAACAAATATAGCAATATATTTTATAGAGCTTTTATATTTTATAGTTTGGGTAAAACATGCGAACAACGTACAAAAACAGCTGAAATATATCATTTTCAGCATGAAAATAACGTATAAAAAAAATATAAAGGATCTCCGAATGGGTTGTATCTGTTACAAAAAAAAAACGTGTTTTTCTATTTTATTTCTATGGTTGAATAATTTTAAAAAGGGTATGTAAGATATCACTTATAAAGCCGTACTTAAAAAATAAATAAAAACTATTTAATATAAAGAAAGATGAAGTCTGCAATGTAATTCATATAAAAAAGAGTAATAAAATGTACCATTGTGAATTATAATTAGCAAAATAATGAATGAATAAATTTGTAATTTTAACAACTTTAATTCGAGGTATTTAAGTTTAAGTTATTTAAAATAAAGTGAATGAAAAGTGTGTATAACTAGGATAGAAATATTACAGGTACTGTAATATTTTTCTTTTTATCTTTTTCATTCTTTTAATTTTTTTTTTTAATTTTCTTTTTTTTTAAAGAGAGAGTCAAATACTTTAGCTTAAAACATCCGGGCTTGTATCATTAATATGAAAAGTACCCCTCGTCATACCGTTTAAACTTTCTTCTAGCTTGTCACTCATCTTTTTATTCTTTTTTGTAGCTTTTTTTTTAACATTTAGTATAATAAAAAGACAACGCCCTTATTATTGTTAATAGCTTTTTTATTATAAAAGAAGAAAAATAAATCTTTCTATAGACGGTAATTTGTAATAAAAGATAAAAGAAAAATATTTTTTATCGTTAAATTTTTTTTAATACTTTATAAATAATTTTACTTTATAAATGTATATACCGTTAAGAATAAAAAAAATTCATTAAATAAATAATTGCTTAAATAATGTATAGGGTTAGGTTATTCATAATAAATCAGCGTGAAATTTCTATGCTTCTTATGAAATTAATATGAATTCTCTTTAATAAACAAGCAGTTCATGGGAATAAATATTTTATAATTATAGTACTTATAGTACCCCGCAATAAATGCTTATAGAGTTTGAAAATATTGGAAGTAGTTTTTTTAGTTATTATGTGTGGGTGGGGTTTTGCTCTCAAGAGTTATCACTATTCACAACTTACTGGATAAAATACATTAAATTGGATGAATAAAAACTTTGCGGTAAGATAAAATTTCATAAAACAGGATAAAATAAGAGAATTATGAAACTTTGAGAAGGCTTAGGCCCATATCCACGTTGTCTTAGATCATAAATTCCAGCAGTCAGAAGTTTTTCTTCCTATCTGTAACCTTGTCGCCTTTGACATTATGAAAGTATTATCATCAAATTTAAAGTCGAATCTGTGCAAATTATGTGTATGACTAAATTAAATTATAAATTATATTAAAGTAGTATAAATAAACATGTAGGACTTCAAAAATTGGAATAAGCTTTTAAGAAATTATGTGCTCTGTTTCTGTCAAAGTTATTGTTATAAACAACTTCTCAAAGGTTGAACACGGTTTGGAGCTGAGCATATACGTTGCTTTTCAAGTTTTTGAAAACGATCTGGCATAAATTCACGTTATCTACGATCATAAATTTAGTAACCCTCTTTTATCTATGATCTCGCCCATCTAAGAATTATGAAAATATTAACATCAAATTAAAAGTCGAATGTATGCCAATTATGTGTATGATTTAACGTTATGAAACTTCTCAGTTCAGGATATAAAGATTTACTTTACTGAAGTGAGGATAAGTTGCGCGTCACCATCAAATTAGATAATCACAAATTAGTTTAATGACTTGTATCATTATTGGTTTGTCTGCACCACCACCCCATTCGGCCGTCCTAATGCATAAGACCGAATGTCCGTGCCACAAACGGCTATTGTACCTCAAAACGGTTTAGCGACCAATATCCTAATTAACTCCTAGAGCTTACCTAACTTCGTTAGCGGAATAAGCATGGTGCCGTACACCACTCGCTTGCGTATCCCACCGGTCACTTGTCATATATTACAAAAATGGGTAGGCGCACCCCGTTGACATACTAAAATATATGATTTGTCAATAAATTAAAATTTATTTCGTCAAGGACAGCAATTTGCTGCCACGCCTTGCACTGAATGCCAGCAAGTACCTGTTCACCATATTATAGCGCTTGGTGTTATATTTGACCGATGGCCAGCCATTTCTCTAGAGTAGCTTTCTACAGCAAGCTGTAGGAGTCTTATATCCCTTAAAGTATCGATGCCGGTTGAATAAAGCAAAATACAGACGTGTGTCATTAAACCAACACGTAATAACAAACTCGCCGGTTTAGTCTTGTGGTTGAACTCATCATCGCAAAATCAACTTATTTTCGAAGTCTAGAGTTCTAAGGTTCGAGTTCTTATATAAAAACCAGTTGCTTCTATGAGGATTTGAATGTTAAACTATGGATACTGGAGTTCTTTGGTGGCATGTTAAAAATGTTCAATGTTAAAAAGTATTGTAGTTTGTTACTCGTACTTCGTAGATAAAAAAGTATTTTGCCGGGTCTTAGCGTTAACCAACAAATACCACCAAGAGATGACAGTACTCGTTTCTAATTTTTTTTTTTTCTGTTCCTAACTTTTTTTTTGTGGAACAGTTCGTAAACATCCCAACCCCGTAGGGGAAGAGCCTTGTGAAGCTTCCGGTCGCTACACCCCTACCCGTTCCTAGCTCTGATGGGCTTTAACGGAAGTCGTCTTTTGCCCCCTAACTTTTTACATCTCCTCATAGTAATAAGCCAGACCTCGTTGGAATGCCACTGTTGTAAATGCCTCGTTAGACATTTACGTCGTTGATTTTTAAACTCAGCTTTTGCCTTCGCTGTAGGCCTCATCCGGACATCTTGAATATCCTACGTTGTTGCCCTCTGAATTTGCAAACCGAGTTCGCGGAAGCACGAACCCCGCGCCTAGTTCTACTTTTATTGAGCCAATTTCTGGTAAACGTCTCGAAATTCGAGGCAGTTTAACAACATACCACCAAAAATGTTGTTCGCAACAACAGAATTTATTCCTAGTTCTCTTAATGAAATCAGTTCAGTTCATACCCCAGATTTAGGTTAATTAATGGATTCCAGTCGGGTCTATAAGGGAGAGGTGGACAGAAGTTTCTAAACAGCATAATCTAAAGAATGGATATCGACAGCTTTTCTCTATTCAGTGTATATTTACAAATTGTTTCTACAAAAGATTCTGGAATAAGCTATATACATTTGCCCGTGCGAGAAGCATTGACTGTCCAAATGGAGACCGGCCTTTTGAAGTAACTGTCCTTGTGACTTATTTATTGTCATCGAAAAATCAATTTTAAATAGAAACTGGAGGCGCTTAAAAGTGAAGGGCAGATCTAAAGGAATGTACGTCGTACACCTTCGCACCTTAAAAATAATTTTTTCAATAATCGAAAGAAATCTCGAAAAATACTTTTTTTGTAGAAAATTTAATCTTATATACTGGAAGGGGTTTCTAAATTTGACGTGACCAACTGTTCGGCCACAGTAAACTTGAATATCGGGAAGAACATAATTCAGTTACTACCACGAGCCATTAAAATTGTCACCATCTTGAAACAGTAAAATATTTCGTAACGACAGGATCTTCTGTTCTTTCCAGATATAAAAAAACCATGTTCATGGTAAATTTGAGATCGATAGCTTGAGTAGTGTTTACGTGGAAGAGTAACAGACTGTAGTAATAATTGCTAGATTTATAGGCATATGTGTAACAGGTGAAGCTGTTATTAATAAATAATTTGTACGTGATCATCAGTTACAAATTTAGTCGACTTGAAATTAACTAAAAACTAATTAACTTTTATTTTTCAAACTGTATTCTATATGAGAATTTCCTTAGGTTTATTTGTCACATAAGACGAGGAGAGCGACCACCTGACTGAGGCGATGCTCAGAGTTACTTTCAGTAAGTTAATTACAAAGTAAGCTCTTGTAATTATACCTTAATACTCTCACCTAATACTATACAAAGTGTTCTAAATTTTGCAGAGTAATAATGCAATAAACCCTTATTTTGATAATAATAATTATCCTTAAAGTCTTTAAATAATGCCTTGCTTTCCTAAGCTATACCAAAAGGGTTATATCTTTGAACGGTGACTTTAAAACTTAATAACTCGTTCCATTATTCCTGTAAAAAATCTGATGTGGACACCTTGTACGTTTATTAAATTATATATTGTAAAAATATTTTTACAATATAATTCAATAATAACAATAAAAAGTATGAAAAAATATCAGAAGTTATTAATGAAATAAAATGTTATATACTTTTCATTTAAAAAAAATGTGTAAATGTAATTTAATAGGCGTACAAGGGAGTCATGTGTTGTCCTCATCAGATTTTTACTTTTTTTAATCAAAGTTTATCCATATATCGGTAATTTTTTAGTACGTGAATAACTAGTATATTAATTTTCATTTTTTTAAATTAATAAAATTTTACGTTCATTTTAACAAATTAAATAACAAAATGTCCACAGGAACATTGTTACTTATCGTGGATAAAATGATTTTTGTAAATGAATTAAATATCAGATTAAAATAACAACTACATAGTTTATGTTATTGCATGATTTTTATTATAATAATCCTCTACGCAGCAGTTAGTAGAGCTGTTTTAAAATAATTTTTTTATTTAAAATATCACTTCGTTCGCATCGTATAATAATTAATTTTAATTGTTGTATATATCTCTTTATTCAGCTTATCGAAATGAACATAAAAACGATTTTTAATATTTATTAAATACGATTCCTAACTGAAATATCCGTTACTTATAAAATAGCCGATAGCTGAAAAGCTAGTCGTCTAAATACGCCTAAATTGAGTGAATTGAGCAAAGATCAATCATGAAATGATTAACTGAGAAAGTTTAAATAGTTAAAAAGGTATATTTCTGACATTTTTTTCACGGGATAAAAAAAGGGATAAAGTCGAGTAATGTCAAAATATTAACAAACAGGAGTTTTTTTAGAATCATTAATTTTTTATTAAGACTAATTTCAGTAATAAAATAAAAAAGTATAACTGAATAGAAGAGTGGTTTTGATGTAAAAATAAGATTATCCTCGGTATTCTATTGTTATTAGATAACAAATATAAAATGTTTACTAGATAGTAAAGATATAACGCGACTAATACTCGTGTTAGTAATAAATAGGTACCGTTAAATTTGATAATTGTTTTAAACGTGGCGTTAAACTTAAAATGCTTATCATTAAAGTAGTTATTTTTAAACTAGATTGTATAATGAATGTTAACCGTGAAAACGTATTAATATACAGAACCTAAAAGATACCATTCTAATAATTCTACGTTATTTGAAATAGCCTTAATGTTTGAGTATAAGCAAAAATGTAATTTAATTACACACACATACAGTTGTGAAAATATACAATTACTTGTTGCTGTTATTTCTGTTTTCAATAAAAAATATTTTAATGTGCCGGGACAAAATATCGATAGTACTACCAACCCTAAGTAATCGATAATTTTTTTAGACAGATCGAACCGAATTACATAAAAATGTACAGTGTTATTTAAAAAATAAAAATTCTTTTTCCTTATACAATCAGAAGTACCTCAAGGAAGCGTTCTCGGACCCATCTTGTATGTTCTGTTTACGGCTGATTTGCCAATTACTGCAGATGCCACAGTTGTAACGTTTGCTGACGATACTGTAATTATTGCTGTCCACGGAAATCCGACTATTGCGTCTCGTTTTATTCAAGATTATATCAATCTCCACGAGTCGTGGCTTACATGTTAGAAAATAAAAATAAACGAAACAGAATCAAAACACGTCACCCTTCACCCTTCGTAAGGGACACTCCTGTTTCGATCTTCAGTGTTCCGATTACAAGATCTCAAGACTAAATATTTGGGTTTTCATCTGGATCGACGACTTACTTGGGCGAAACATATCGCTTCTAAGCGGAAACCGTTGGATCTCAAGTTTAAACACATGTACTGGCTGGTAGGACATAGATCTCGGCTTTCAGCAGAAATTAAATTACTGATCTACAAATCCGTTTTGAAGCCTGTTTGGACTTACGGGCTTGAGTTGTGGGGTACAGCGTGCAATTCCAGTATTGATATACTTGAACTCTTCCAAACAAAAACTCTGCGAAAAGGCTCAACATACCCTGGTATATAAGTAATAGCCTTATACCTTAAGTTGCGAACCGTTCGGCAGGAAATCTCTCTGGTCAGCCTACGGTTTCAAAATCGTTTGGATCGGCACCCGAATTATCTGGCGGTCAATTTGTTAGATAACCCGACCAGTGATTTTTCAAGATTGCTGAGAAACAATATACTTGGTTTGCTTTATCGCTTCAAGTAGGTGACTTTATGGTTTGGCTGTTCAGAGTGCTCATCTATTCCATTACTAAGTCGCAAGCTGCTGAATCTGTGGCAACTCAATATTAATTCAAATACATCTTATTTACTTATTGTTCTGTGATCAGATTGTAAAGTCGCTGTGTCGTTATAATAATAAAAAAAAATTGTTAAATGACACTAGTTACAATTATTTAATTTACTTTATGGTAAGATTGGTTAACTGGCATTTCTCCCGCCACCACCCCATTCGGTTGCCCTAGAGCATAGACCAAATTTCAGTGCCAAGATACGGCTACTGTGCCTCTAAAATAGTTTAACGACCTCGTTCCTAAAAGCTCCTAGTGAGCTACCTATCAGCGTGAGCGGATTAAGCAGGGTGTATTCACCACCCGCTTATGTGTCCCAACCGCTCACTTGTCAACTAAATCTAGATCAGGGAGGTGCATCCCTTGTTACTAATTACTAAAAAGTCAAAAATAAAATAAAATATAAGTTAACTTTACTTTACTTTATGGTAAAGTTTAAATTCCAAGCTTGACAGAGATTTGAATCCAAAACTTTTCAGTTGAAAGGCAGAGACGTTTTATTCCGCTTTCGACATTGGCTAAATCTTATAGTTATGTGAATACTGTTCAATTAAATTATTTTTTGGAACTCGATGACTTGAAATTTTTCGAAAAAGAAAATATTGATTTCATATTAAACAATTATGTTTCTATAACAATTCGAAATCGTGATTCCGTTTTTTCAGAGTATAAACATATTGATAGTATAACATAGATTGTACCGTCGGTACAAGTAGTCATTCGTGCTCTACTGACCTATAAACCAGCGTTCCAGAAATCTGTATCCATTGGTTATATTAACAGACTGACTCAAATATTAATATTTTTGTATTGATAATGAAGTCTATTGATTCGTACTGACAACCAATAATTTCAGTCCCTCCTCCCGTATCCTGTAGTCCTGTATTCTCAAGCCAGCCGCCCTCTTTCAGTTTGTCCTCCGGTATTTTGCTCATTGTTTACTTGCTAGTAGTTGACTCCAAATCGTTATGACGTTCAAGTTCCGAGAACTATACGAACTTGACGTAATATTACGTTTTCATTCTTTTATTTTTTTCAAAATAACCCTGACGTAATGTTGCATTCAACAATATTTCTTTGTTTTATTATGGTTTCTGTCAGAATAAACCGACGTTCCTTATTCTAATTCGTTGACAATATTCCACAACTTTATGTTTAACTCTAATGACCGTTGAGCTGTTTTGTTTGTTAGTTACTGTTTTTTTATAATTGGCTGTTTGTAGCAGTGATGATTTTCTTTCTTTCGTTAGTAATTATTGTTCCATTTTTTCTGTTATTTTATATTCATCCCAACGCTTTATTAGTTTATTATTACTTTTATTAATTTATTATTATTGTTAATTATTTCGTTTTGTATTATTATTCCGGTATGCTTTAGTGGACCTCTCTATCTTTTTCTGTTTAGCCTCCGGAACCAGCGTAAGGTATTATTTCAGACGATGATATGTATGAATGTGAATGAAGTGAAATCTTGTACATTCTCAGATCGACCATCCCTGAGATGTGTGGTTAGTTGAAACCCAACCACCAAAGAAACACCGGTATCCACGATCTAGTATTCAAATCCGTATAAAAGTAATTGTCTTTACTAGGATTTGAACCTTAGAACTCTTGACTTCGAAATCAGCTGATTTGCGATGACGAGTTAACCACTTGGTGGGCTTTGTTTTAGTGGACCTCCATAACTGTAACTTAATTTTTGCTTTATTAAAAAAAATACCCTTTCTTTGGCTTTAAATAATTCTTAAAATATATCGGCAAAATAATATACATTTCCGTAAAAATCTACATCTGGTTCGAGGTTAAAAAATGCTAAAACATTCAATTAAGCCGCTCGATATTAACGTCAGATAGGTTCGCAATAAATGTACGCAGATGTGTGAGTATTTGTACGTAAGTTGTGTAAATTATCATAAATTTAGATTTATTTTGTTTTATTACATACTATTGACGTTAAGTTTAATCTCGTAAAATTAAAGTTTACTGGCTATTTAACATTTCCTGTCGGATTACATGAGAGTTGAGAAAACTCGCAGCAGAACGACTTGATAAAATTAATTCAGCTGAACAAGTTCTGTTCTTCAGTGTCACATTAGTTTAATGTGATGATAAGCTTGTATAAAACAACTGATCAATACATTTGTATGTCTGGTTTTTATCTCATTTTATAATATTTCTCATTTTACCTGCATTTTATTACTGGAAACAGAATTTATTTTTTAAATTATAAATAAATAGTTTTACCTAACTAGCCAGAAAAAGGCCATTGCTTTAGATGGTATGTTTATTTGGGTCCCTATAACCAGTAGTTAGTAATCTGTCGTTCACTTTATTCGGAATTTTCCAAGTTGATGTCTCCAAAAGAAATTTAATAAAACATTTAACTTAATTAAAATAAAAAAGGAATTGTACATTAAAATTTTTTGGAAAAGGTTTACTTAATACCAAGAATAATTTTATCATATTAGCCACATCGTAACATTATTTAGACACATTACATTACACGTAACATTTTTTTTTTTTATCGTAACATTATAGCATTATTTACTGTTGAAGAGGTACTTCTCCTGAAGCCCAATTTGTATTTTTTTGAAATATATATATATATTTTATACTTTTAAATGGTTTTTTTTCTTATAAAAAAAATGAATGAAAAAACTATAAAAAGTATCGAAAACTAACTTTAGACCTAATAGCTTACTGAGATAGACACGATTTTATAAAATGGTTGGAGAATGGTCTGAGACAAATACTAGACTTAAATATGGAGTAAAACGTTGAGAATTGAGTATCTAACTCGTAGATTCTGTGAAGATTAGAAAAGAAAGTGACATCAGGACTGAAAGGTAATCGTTTTGATGGTGGATTGGCGATGGAAACTTTCCTTTTATCAAACCCCGTTATTATTATTATTATTATCTAAAAATATTTAATAACCGTCAGTTTGAAAAGGTAAATTTTAAATTGTTCTTCGTATTTTTTTTCAGGTTAATAGCAATCATTTTTACCGAAAAAAAAATCATTAAAATTGTTAAACGCGTTTATCAGTAACTGTGTTTAATTTAAACAAGACACAATAATTACAAAATGAATTTCAATTTCTCAAACATGGTTACCGCTGACATATTTAATAAATTATAAAAAAATGATTAAAAACTGAAAATCCACCTTACCAGCAAACTAAGAGTGTCTCAAGATCTTTCGGTTTATTTCAAAACCATCATCAAGAGTAAAAAATATTATATATAATAAGTTAACAATAAACCAAAAAATTTCAACTTTTCTAAACATTTATTACATAATGGTCATACATACAATCCTAATACTTTTATGAAAATCTTAGATATTTCTTACAATTATTATAATACATCTAATTTAGAAAAATATCACATTTACAATAATCATAAAAATCTAATTAATGAGAAAATATTTTTTATTGTTTAAATACGCCCTAAATATAAATAGATATAAAGAAATAATAATTTAATCAAATAAAATATCATTTCTGATAATATGGTTTTCCTTTTAATTACATTTCAGTCTACCAGAGTATCTTTATATTTTTTCAATATACTGTTAAAATTCAAACAGTCATGACTGTATTTTAACCTCTGATTTTGTTTTAATTTTTTTAACTTATTATCATTTTTAACTCCTGAATTTTTTGAATAAACCGAATGATCTTGAGACACTCTTAATTTGCTGGTAAGATGGATTTACATTTTTTAATAATGTTTTATAATTTAGTTACAATTTTATAATTTAGTTGCTCTATGTATATGGTTATGTAAAAACAACCAAATTGGTAATCGTTGGAATAAGTAATTTGAAATAAAATTGAAGTGAATTAAAGAAAATTCTTTGCTGAAGTTGTTCGGAATCGGTGCTACAGGAAAATAAAAAATATATCAAATTTTACAAATTAAGCTTTCAAATAAGTTAGTGTATTTATTTTTATTTCATTAAAAAAAATAATAATATTTTTTTGTGAATTTAGAGGGGTTTTCTAATGTGTTTCCTTTTTTTTATTAATATTAATATTAGTTAAATAAAAGCTTTTTAAAAAATATTTTTTTATATGTAATCAAATATATTTTTGCAATTTTTTTTAAAACTAAAAAATAGTAAAAATATATAATTTTTACACATCGAAGTTACATACGTGTACCAAATTTCAATCATTTTCATTCGACAGTTCATGAGAAATTAAAATTTTCAACTAAATGCATGAATTTAGGTAGGGGTAGCGTTTGTGGGCGTGGGGGTGGGTCTTATCAAATTCCGACACCGTAGTGCTGTATTGTCATCGAAGTTACATACGTGTACCAAATTTCATTGATTTTCATACGATAGATCAAAAGATATAACAGTTGCAAGATTTGATTATTCCTAAAGCGAGTTAAATAAAAGCTTTTAAAAAATATCAAATTTTACAAATTAAGGTTTCAAATATAGTTAAGAGTATTTATTTTTATCTCATTTAAAAAATAATAATTTTTTGTGAATTTATCAAAATATCTGTCTATTATGAAAGAAAACCGTACATTATGAAAGATTCATGAAACATACCTACCAGGTGTGTAAATGTGAAACCGGAATTTTTGTATAAAAAATACACGTTTATTGTATAAAAATGATAAAAAAATATTTTATTCGAAATATTGTCCATCGCTATACATTTTTCCTTTCTCTCACTATTTTATGAATGCCACACCCAAAAAACTGTTGCTCTTTTGAGGGAAATCATCAAGCCATTTTTGTACATTTTGATAAGAAGTGAAGCGCTGCTCAGCAAGTGCGTGTCTCATCGATGAAAATAAATAGTCGGATGGAGCCAAGTTTTGTCAGTAAGCCGCATGCGAAAGGATTTCCCATCTGAACGCCTCAATCGATTCTTTGACCGGTTTTTCTTTGTGTCGGTGCATTATCATAAAACAAAATCACTTTGTGTTGTCTTTTTTGATGTTCTGGTCGTTTTTCACGCAATGCTTGATTCAAATCGGCCATTTGTTGTCGGTAGCCTTCAGTATTAACGGTTTTGCCAGGTTTTAGCAGCACATAATAGATCACACCCTTCTGATTCCACCAAACACAGAGCATCTTCTTTCCATAGCGATTTGGCCTTGAAATCGATGTCGATGGTTCGCCTGGAGTTAACCATGATCTTTTACGCTTAGGATTCTCAAAATATATCCACTTTCCATCACCTGTCACAATTCGATGGTGAAATAACTTTCTTTTGTATCTGGTGAGCGGCATTTTGCAAATGGTTTTTCGGTTTTCTTGCTGTCTTTCATTCAGTTCACGTGGACCCAATTTCCCATCTTCTGGATCTTTCCCATGGCTTTTAAACGTATGGAACCGGCTTCTCGTATTACATTTAATTGATCCGCAAGTTGTTGTTGTGTTTGAGCGTCATCCTCATCCAATAGTGCTTGGAATTCGCTGTCTTCAAACCTTTTCGGTGGTCTTCCAGGTTCTTCGTTTCTCACGTCAAAATCGCCACTTTAATTTTTTTTTTTTAAACCACTCAAAGCATTGTGATTTACCAAGAGCATGCTCACCATAAGCTTCGACAAATATTCGATGCAATTCTGCAACAATTTTCTTTAGATAGTAACAGAAAATCAATGCTGTCCGCAAATCGTAGTTTGTAGGTGCAAAACTCGACAAGTTCAACGCTAATTAAAACTATGCTGTTGTACGAAACTTGTTTTGTACCGAGTTGAAAATGTCAAAGAAAGAAAATGACGCGGTTTGACGGTAACTACATGGACAGCTAGGGCCATTTACGAGCAAATTCCGGTTTCATATTTACACACCTGGTATATTGTTTACAAAAATCCTTTTTAGTTTCCTAATCAGTAGTTTAAATTTTTTTAACTCTTTATGTTCTATATTTTATTATTTTTGTGGATTTTCGTTAACGTATCAGAATAATGGAATAGGATTTAATTATTTTAAAACAATATAAAATCAATATTTCAGAGAATTAGGTATTTCTTAATCGCTTTATTTTTTTAATTTTCTTGAAGTACAGATTCATGTTAGAAAATTTTATATATATATGTTAAATGTCAAATCTAAAACAGTTTTACGCGGCCTGATACGAGTCAAAGGACTCATGTCAGAGTCACTTCTGAAAACAACCTAACTAATCTCAATAATAACAAGGAATTGCATAAAGGCGTAGAAAAGGAAAACGAGACGTAAAGTGATTCTTAAGTGCCTTCTTACCGAGTCATATTTAATGTTTTATCATATTATCAAGCAAAGTCAACCAAAATAATCTACCTTGCAAATTACACTTTCATACTACTTAGCGTAAGGATTGGATATATAATGAGCTGTTGTTTGAGAAAGCAACCCCATTTTAATTCTTGTACTTCAGGTACTTAAAATATATTCCAGCCATAAGAAAGATTGGAAAAACTGGTTAAACCAGGAAATTAATCTACTCCTATAAATTGCAAAGTAATGCGTTATTTCTATTTGAAAATTATACGTGTACGCGTATGTATGTACTAAATTATAGAGATGTACTTCCAAATTTTCTTCATTTGTTTAACATTTTTAAGGACATGTTACTAAGAAATAAGTTTCTTTGTTAAGGAATATTACGTTATCTATATAAATAAAAGATAATCTTCGTTTTGTGTGTGCCCTAATAACTCAAAACTACTTAACCGATATCGCTGAAAATTTCGCAGTTTATTATTATTTGTCCCGGGATTGTTTACATGTTATTAGTTCCTTATGTTGAAGACCGTTTTGCATAAATAAAAAAAAACTGCTAAGGATACCACATGATTTCCTTAAGTACATAAACTTTTATTTCATTAATAACTTCTGTTAAATTAAATCATTGCAATTAATCAATATATTTAAATTAAAAAAAAATTAAAAAAAAGAAAGAAATTGAAGTCGGATTCGAATCAATGTGCCTTCCCCTTGTGAGATCCAAATAATTCATTAATTAAAATTTTATTTGGCTATATCTCTGGAACCAATGAAAATAATTACTACTTATATCGATGAAAACCTCCTAATGAGAGCTTATTACTGCAGTTACGAAAGTCCAAAATCCAAATTTTGGGCTTTTTTGGACACTTGGTCCAGTCGATTGCAATCAAAAGGGGAGATCCACAACTAGATGTTACAAAAGTCGTAAATCCACAAAATTTCAACATTTTACGGCTAATCGTTTTTGAGTTATGAGAGATACATAAATACGTGCGTACAAACGTCTCGACAAAATTAAAATAGATTCTGGGATGGTCAAAATGGATATTTCCGTTGAAATATGAAAACCGCGTACAAGGAAGTAAAAAAGTATAAATAAAAACCTAGAAGTTCTTTTACTAAATTTAATGTCGTTGTTTGTATCGATAGATATTGTCTATATCGATTAATAAAACAATAATTGTCTCTACAAAACATAATAAATTTCCCCTTCAGAAAGTTAGTATGCGTTTTATTAAATTTAATATCACTGTTTAATCTGGCGATAACCCGCAAGAACTCATCTTCTCACGTGAAAAATAACAATTTGTAGATTTTTATGTACTGAATTAAGAAGGTCCATTAATTTATCCGTTAATTTGTGATTAGCAATCATTCTTAAGACAACAGCCCACACATAATCACAGAAATTTATTTCCAGTTTTGTATGTTAAATATGCATATATGCGAGGGCGAAGCCGCGATGGAAATGCTTGTTTTAATATATACCCTTAAAGTAAAAAGAAATATTTTATCAAAATTTGAATTTTTTTGAGCGTGGATTTAAATCATTATCTGTAAAATGAATTTATTCGTTTCTTGTTTCGTTTACTACTATTTTTCTTATGGAAGCTTTGTGTTGAGATATTACCCTTTTATATAAGTTTAAGTATATCCTAGTAATTAATTTAAATTTATTCTGGGTTACTTACAACTAAATTACACGGTTTCTTATTATTCAATATAGATGTCAGTAATTCTACTTAGTAAAATTTCCTAGCAAAAGAAAATCTTTACCTTTACTTTTGAAAAAGGAAACGTTTACTTTTGTAGAAATAAAATTACTTTTACGAATTGTTACACATTTCCGTATTGCCGTTTACGTCATTCCTATAAAACTTCCATCAGTACAAGTTACAAATTATTTTAATGATAATAAGGGATCTAGGAAGAAAAACAGGCCAAGCTTTAATCTCTTGATGAGGGATATTAATTGGAGTAGAGGTTGTGGTCAAGATGTATGCGTATGGTGGTATTTCGTTTCGGCTAGTATAATTTTAAAATATTTTATTTTTTTTTTAAATTTATTTCGATGTAAAGTCCTTTGAGAGATGAAGTGCATAGTGCGGTGCTCCATTATGGACAACCTTTTATAATATTTGAGGCCAGCTGTACGATCCTATATCAGCCAGATGGGAGATACAATTTTAATATCTTCCTCTCTAAATTCTCGTTGACAGCAGAACTTACTCTGCGTCTAACATCCTTATTCCGGCCATATAACTTAGAAATTCCGTACTCCTTCCCAAAACATTCATCTTTACTGCCATCAATCTTCCTCTCTCTCTGGTTCCTAGTTCCTACTTTTCTATCCTTAACAACATTATAATCTTTAATACTATCCCGTAAACACATTACATCTTTCCCAAACATATCAGACTACTATACTGAATTTACTTGTGAACTATCACAGAGATGTACATCATTTTTCATAAACGGTGTATACTTTTAATTTTTACATATAATAATCAATCCTAATTAACCTACTTATAGAATTTTGACCATTTAATTCTTGCTCAGTCGAAGATCTAACGAGTTGAACGGAATGTAGTATCTAAGATTTATAGTAGAGGTTTGCAATCATATTACTAAAGTTTTATGTGTTTATTACTCATTTAACAAAGTTTTTATACGTAAAACATACAAAACAGGATCTTTTAGCCAAATTTAATGGTTTTCACCCCAAGTTTCTCAAAACCTCTGCAGATACTGTTCTCAGACTTTCAGATGATCTTTCAGATCAAAAAACATAAGAAATCACTAATTCTGTTCTTTAATTAACTTCCTAATAATTTCAGTACGACCTCAATTCACCGTGATAGTTGAAAATCGAGCGAAATCTTTTACTAGCAGTAACTCGTAAATGAGGCATTTAAAGACATATTTTTATATGAACATTTATATTATATTCACTGTAGAATAGATTAAAATTAAAGTCCCAGGAGGACTTCGTGATACACCTGTATATACATATTTTAGGATATTAATTCGTTGATATCAGGTTGTTAGATTAATTAATTCTTTTATGACATTACATCATGCATTTTTTTTTTTCTACGGAAGCGTTTACAATATATTTATGTAATTTATACGAGACCTACTTCTAATTTATATAAATTACCAACATTTTTTTTTCTTTTACATTTAGCATTACTTGCGTGTTTGAAACTAATGTTCGATGACACCTATTTCATAAAATTCATATTGTTATTCTTGAGTAATATGGCCACAAACATACCCACTATTTAAAAATCAATCTCAAATTAATAAAATTTATAAATGGTTACTCTTTTTGGAAAAAGTCATGTTTAATTTTACTGACCTTTCGAAGAAAAATACGTATTATAAAAATAAATATTTTTTTATGTTTTGAGGTTTAAGAAGTCCCATACCATTCAGTTAAATTGTAATTTCCTTTAATATACGAGGGATATCTCTAAAATAAAGACCACTGGGAAAGACCATGGATTAAGACATTTATCGTAGCGATACACCAGCTTCAATATACCCTCGTCGTATTCTTCTGCCGCCACATCATTTAGCCACTGATTAACAGCATTTTTAACTTCATCGTCACCCGCGAATTGCTTATCGCTCAAAAGTTCTTTCAATTCCCCAGACAAATGGTAATCACAAGGAGCTAAGTTCGAACTATATGGTGGATGATCGTAAATTTCTCATCCAGATGTTATCAGTAAATCTCGTGTCGGACCCGCAAACTATGGACATGGATTATCGTGTAGCAAGACGACACCGTTATTGTTATTTCTTTCATTCATTACATTATCACCGTAAACAGCAACCAACTGCCTATGAATTTCAGCCGCCTTAACGTTTTAATTGTTTAAAAGACGTATGACTACGTATTTCACAGTCGGCGGCAACATCGGTTTTCGTTTTCATTGTATAACGTAATAACTCACACGTAATGAAAGATACTACAACGCGAAACTTAGTGACAACAGTGTAGTGTAATTACTCTATGTATTAACTTTACTGGTTCATATTTTGTAATAAATAAAAAAAACATTGTCCAGTTGATCATTAAATATTAATTGTAATAAGTTATAATGATCCTTACATTTTTAACGTTTTAGTTTGAGTTATATTAAATGAAGATTACATAGTTGAAGAAAGTAATGAAAGTGTACACGACAGATTGAGAATTAAATTTAGACTGAACAATGCATTAATAATTTTGAATTGATAATATAAAAATCAGCTAATAAAATAGGCCAGCTGTATATAAACAGATTATGTATTTATTAATTAATAAGAAGAAAAAACAAAATAAATCTTCATATATATAATATATAAACGCTATTTTTGTATTTCCTTTTTCTTCAAATTATTTATTTATATATACTTAATAAATTATTAGTAAATGTAAGCTGAATTGAAATGAGAATGAAATTTCTACTTATACAACAGTTATAATGATGAGTATACATCATAATTAATTAAAATTTACAGATAAAATAGTGTAGGAGTTAATATAATTTATAAAAATTCTATTTTATAGTAATTGTGTGTGTATATATATATATATATATATATATATATAAAATAATTTCTATTTGAAAAATAAATGTCACGGAAATTATTAAAACATTTTTTTTAATACATTTCTATTAAAATCGTAGTTTTCTGAATTCAGTAAAAGGTTTTTTCTTTTTTAATATAAATTAATTATAATAATATTTTTTTTCTTTAGGCTGATTATAGCATTTTTTTTATTTATTGGAAAATGCTTCTAGCATCTCTCTTATATTGGAAGCTTGGTGTAAAGAATTTCAGTCATTTAATCTATCCCTTTTTTTGGTGAATTCTAGTACTTCCGAAGGAATGATCCACAATACACGTTTATTGTTAAGCCCTTTTGTTAAGGTTTAAAAAGAATTTTTTATGGTATCACTAGTGTACTCTTTTTTAATGGGTTTTAGTAATTTGGTTTTATTATTATCATTATTCGTTTGTTATCAAAAACATGATTTCTTTTTAAATAGTTTGTTTTTAGGAATTAATATTGTATAATTTAGTTATATATATATATATATATATATAAAGTTTTAGGTACGATATGATTACGAGGAGAGAACCTAATTATGAAATCATTGCAAGTAAATCATTTTTTTAATTAATAATTTTTTATAGGGAAAAAAGAACAGTGAAAACGGAATAAATGCAAAACTAATAATTAATAATAGCCCTTCTATCAAAGGTTTTGCTAAAAGTTAAAAATTAAAATTAAAAAAATAATATACATTTTTAAAAAAGGGTATTGATTGAACTAAAAGTTTAATGTTTTTATTTTAATATAGCAAATTTAATTTTTTTATGAAATTTTAAGAAATAAGCAATTTTCCCTACTAAGGTGAAACAGTTGTGTAATTGATTGTTTCATTAAAAAAAGATCTATAATCAATTTAAAGCAATTGCAGTAGTAAAAAAACAATTTATCTGTTTCTTTATAAAATCTTCCAGAACTGCCCGTAAGTTTCTTATGGATTTGACGTATGTAAAGCTATGCGTTTCTCTGAGGAGGTGCTAGTCAGTGTTGCTTTCTATACAGAGCCAGTCTCGATGGTGAACAAAAAGATGGTATCACTTATAGGGCTGAATATAATCTGAATTTTGCTGATATCTTGCATTTGGATCAGTGAGGAAACCACTTAGAAACTACTTCATCTCTCACTTTTATTAGTAAGCTTGTAATGTGATCCTGGTTATTTAGGAAGATAGATGTCACTTTTGTAAGGGACTAGTATGTCAGGTTTCCTACAGTCGATACGGTTCAGGTACTTCTTCAAAAAGTAGAAAAGCTATTTAATTTTTTTAATTAAATATTTAAAAAAATACATACCATTTAAAAATTCTAAATTTATAATTTTAGTTTTCTAAATTGTACACATGTACACACAAAAAAAAATAAATCTTTTATTCGAGTTTGTAAGAATGCTATTGATGAAGAAAGTAAAAGGAACTATCGACAGTTAAGAAATACTATAAATAGGAAGTGCAAACTAGCCAAAGAAGAGTGGATTAAAAAAAAGTGTTCAAAAGTAGAAAGAGAAATTATCATTGACAAAATAGACAGAATATCCAGGAAAGTTAACTTTTGTGGTACATAAATTAAAATTTAATGATGTGTTAAACAAAGATGATACACCGATTTATAATATGAAAGGAAAGGTTGATAGGTGAATGGAATATTTTGAAGAATTGTACGGAGGAAATGAATTAGAAAATGGTGTTACAGAGGAATACTGAGATCTGAGTTTAAGAGAGCATTAAACGATTTGAATGGCAGAAAGGCTCCTGGAATGGACGGAATACCTGCAGAATTGCTGTGCAGTGCTGGTGAGGAATCGATAGATAGATTGTACAAACTGGTGTGTAATATTTACGAAAAAGGGGAAGTTCCGTCAGACTTCAAAAAGAGTGTTGTAGTCATGATACCAAAGAAAGCAAGAGCAGATAAATGTGAAGAGTACAGAACAATTAGCTTAACTAGTCATACATAAAAAATCTCAACTAGAATTCTTTACAGAAGAATTGAGAGGAGAGTGGAAGATGTGTTAGCAGAAGACAAATTTGGTTTCAGGAAAAGTATAGGGACAAGGGAAGCAATTTTATCGCCCAGATTAATAGTAGAAGGAAGATTAAAGAAAAAAACCAACGTACTTGGTATATATAGACTTAGAAAAGGGGCATTCGATAACGTAGACTGGAATAAATTAGGGCTCAAATACAGAGATAGAAGAACAATTGCTAGCATTTACAGGAACCAAACAGCAACAGTAGTAATTGAAGAATATAAGAAAGAAGCCGTAACAAAAAGCGGAGTCCGACAAGGATGTTCCCTATCCCCGTTACTATATATAGTTACTTTATATATATTTAATCTTTACATAGAACTAGCAGTTGATGATGTTAAAGAACAATTTAGATCCTGAGTAACAGTACAAGGTGAAAAGATAAAGATACTACGATTTGCTGATGATATAGTAATTCTAGCTGAGAGTAAAAAGGAATTAGAAGAAACAATGAACGGCATGGATTAAGTCCTACGCAAGAACTACTGCATGAAAATAAACAAGAACAGAGTGAAAGTAATGAAATGTAGTAGAAATAATGTAGATGAACCACTGAATATAAAATTAGGAAGAGAAAAGATTATGGAGGTAGAAGAATTTTGTTATTGGGAAGTAGAATTACTAAAGATGGACGAAGCAGGAGCGATATAAAAAGCCGAATAACACAGGCGAAACGAGCCTTTATTCAGAAATATAATTTGTTTACATCAAAAATTTATTTAAAAGTTAAGAAAACATTTTTGAAAGTATATGTTTGGAGCGTAGCTTTATATGAAAGTGAAACTTGGACGATCGGAGGACCTGAGAAGAAAAGATTAGAATCTTTTAAAATGTGGTGCTATAGGAGAATGTTAAAAGTCAGGTGGGTGGATAAAGTGACAAATGAAGAGGTGTTGCGACAAATCGATGAAGAATAAAGCATTTGGAAAAATATAGTTAAAACAAGAGACTTATAGGTCATATATTAAGGCATCCTGGAATAGTCGCTTTAATATTGGAGGAACAGGTAGATGGGAAAAATTGTGCAGGCAGACAACGTTTGGAATTTGTAAAACAAATTTTTAGGATTGTAAAATGTTGTAGTTATACCGAGATGAAACGACTGGCCCTAGATAAGAAATCTTGGAGAGCTGCATCAAACCATTCAAATGACTGAAGACAAAAAATATCAAATTCAATTCCTTTGGCTTATAAAATAAAATTGGCTTATAAAACCAAATGTATGATGTTTATCTGATCATACATCTTGTTTATCTCAAGGATTAAGTTAATCAAACACATGTGGATGAAAATATCGTTTTAGTGGCGACAAACATAGCAAACACATTGGATGTACGATTAAATAATTTACTGTAACGTCTAATACACAACCAGCAATATAACTACGATAAGATAAGACTGGATGAAATATAATTACTACAGATAAACTAATTACTACAGATAAAATATAATTACAGATAAACATAGCAGTATTTACAAAACAATATTAGAAATCCAGAAAATGAAAATTAAGGAACATGTCCGCTTTCGAAATATGACCCATTTTTCTTGAAAATTTTTATGTCTGAAAATTTTTTTTCTGTTATTCCTCTTTCTTGAAGATCCTTTCATATCTCCAAAATCCAATTGTTCTTATTTTGAGATGATTAAAGAATTTAAAAATCTTTCTTCATTCATTCTCTTTAAATGACCGTAAAATAATTTTCTCCGTTTTTCAATTGAATTGATTTCAGATTTTTTATAAATTTTCTCTTAATCTTAAAACATTTTCATACTTTATCTCTAATAGCTTTTTTAAGAGATTGTTTTTTCTTTTTTAAATATTCTGTCGTCTTTCTTGATTATTTAATCTTAAAGTTTCTACTGACTAAGAAGACTCAGGTTTGATAATTGTATTGTAATATCTGAATTTCGTATTGTAAAAAATCGAATATTTATTTTTTATTAATAAATAATAAGTTTTTAAATAAAAATAAAAACAAATAGATATGCTTACACTTTAAATTAGTTATTTAATGTATAATACAAAAGGAGTAATATTAAAGTGAATATAATTAATTCATAAAATAATTACAAAATAAACCACAATTCAGAAACCTTAATGAAAATTATTTGATTACGTATTTATGTACATTTTAAATGGCTGTCAGGAATAATTTTTTTTTTCAATTGTTTAAAGATTTGTCGACAGACTAATAGAGTAGTAATATTCTTTTGATTTAAATATTGCCTTATGTTATTTAGCTCAGATTATAACAAACATATGGCAATTTTTACATAAATGTAAAATATATATACAGAGTGATTCCAAATTTAAACCATTTAGCCCTGCTTCCTACTCCCTCTGTGAAATTAAACTGTATTAAAGTTGTTGGGGTACAAATGAAGGAATAAATATGGTGCTTCCTTATTGTTTTTGATCTACGAAATTGAATAAAAGTGGTCCCAGACCACAAATCTTACTTAGATTTTTTTTAAAACCGGATAAAATACAAAAACCTTTGGTTGGATAATAAACTATTTTAGGTTTGGATTAAAATAATTTTTTTAAATTACTAATAAACAAATAAAAATTTCTAGTTAACCTTGTAGAGAATTAAATTCTAAAAAAAAATTATGTAAATAACGTCCATTAAAATTAAATATAAATTTGACAAGTTTAACTTAACAATCGTCTCCCGTGAGATTGCCGTGCAGTTTGGAAGTATTTTGTATAATATATACATGTATACAAATAACATCTACCTTTTTAATCGTTTGACATTGGTTGTCATTTTAGAAATATTGATCGCAGTATTATAATAATTGCAATGTAGCTTATACATTATTCAGCATAAAAAATTTATATTGTCTTACTTCATTATGGAAAAGAAATTCCCTGTGGTATTCTGAACGTACCCGAACAGTTCTGAGTGATTAATAACCTCCCTTGGGTTCTCTGTGGATAGTCTGTATGTGTATTTTCGTTTTTGTATATATCTACTTATGTAGTAGTTCTTGGATATATATATATATATGCTGACCAGGCAATGTTTCGCTATTGCTAGATTTTAGTGTACAGAGTGTTACTAAAATTGCGGGCTGCCTATACTTTTTCGGATCCTTCTTGTAAAACTAAACGAAAAATATCGTTAGGAAAAATGGCAAATTTTCCTTCGTTCTCCCACTGTCCGCCATTTTGTTATTTTTATAATAATTTATATCTCAATTTAAACGAATCACAGTAATATTTGGTAAGCATTTTTTTGTAAAAAAGATTTAAAATTAACAAAAATCAGCACTTAAATACCTTCAGAAATTACAAAATGGCGGCCATATTTATTTTTCAATCCATTATATCTCCATAAATATTAGTTTTATCAAAATAAAATATTTTATTTTTTTAAATCGGTTAACAAATAGTCGAGTTGGGAGAAAATCGATGTAATTTTGCATCATAATTATTAGTTCTATTATTGTGAGAAAATTATTACTTAATTTGATATTTATTTACAATACTACGAGTCCGGGCTGTATGGTGGGTGATCAAACACTTCCCAACGAAAACGCTGTAGGAGCTTCTTTGTTACAGCTGCAGTGGGCGACCGACGATTGTCATGGAGAAAGACAATGCCTAATGATAACATTCCTCTCCGCTTATTCTTATTCACCCACCATACAGCCCGGAATCTGCTCCATCCGATTTTCACCTCTGCTCACATGAAACGCTGGCTAGGAGGACAACATTTTGGTACAGATATCGAGCTGCATAAACACCGTAGAAACATGGCTGAAAACACAGGCGGCTCCGTTCTATGACGAGGATATTGGAAAGTTGGTACCACGCTACGATAAATGTCTAAATCGGAGTGGCGACTTTGTAGAGAAATAGCGTAACTATGTAAGTACGTGTTACAAATAAACTTTTTATTTTCACTGTGGTTTTAATTTCGTGACCGATGGACCTTGAAAAAAGTAACCCTCATAATTCTGATCATCGGGCATAAAATTCCAACCAATCGTATTCTTTGTTTTTCAACCAGTCATAAGGTGAGGGTACTCGTAGAATTAACACTAAATAAAAAAAATTAATTTTTCATCGAATGGAACGTAAAGTGGACATGAAAACAGACACATAATTACATCAATTTTCTGCCGTAACTGGACTATTTGTTAACCAATTTTCAAAATAAAATGTAATTTTGTTCGAAATAAAAGGCTTAATATTTTATAAATAAAATATATTTTGATGAAACTAATATTTATGGAGATATAACTGATTTTTGCTAATTTAAAAATATTACAAAGACGTTTACCAAACATTAATGTGATTCGTCTATCTGAACTGGAGTTATAAATTTTTATTAAAAAATAACAAAATGGTGGACAGGGGGAGAATGAAGAAGAAATTGCCATTTTTCCTAAGGATAATTTTTGTTTAGTTTTACAAGTAGAATCCGAAAAAGTATAACCAGCCCATCATTTTAGAAACATTCTGAATATGTATATTAAACGAACACAAATGAAAGTTTGATAAAGCATTAAAAAACTGAACATTACGGAACATCACAAAATTTAACTTTTCGTTTTTTCACTCTTTTCCTCTTCCCTTTTTCACAAAAATATTTCTTTTCACGTAACTGATATGTATTCTGAATATGAGCCAAATCGAACCATAAAAACAATTTTTTTTAAATATCTCGACCCCCCGCACCAGTTAGCGGGTCCAAACTAATTCAGAAACCTTCACGGGTGCGCGCACAACTCAGCAATCGGATGAACGGTATAGGAAAGCATATGAACGCATACAAATAAACATTCTTTTTATATATGTAGGTGTGTGTGTGTGAGCGCGTGTGCATGTGTGTGTATTATTTATGAAGTCTAATGTTTTTTTCTTCAAAGAAAGTTTAAATTTAACAATTGCTTTTAAATCTTTAGAGAGTATTAAAATAACGTGTAATTTAGTTACCACTTTAGAAAAAGATATGTTGAACTTAACCTTTCTAAATATATATTAGATAAATGTAAAAAATTATTAATAACCAACCGTTAGGTGAGGGTTTTCCTATGTATAATACTAGCATCTCTCGTCACCGCTTCGCCCTCGATATATGTGTACAGAACATCGAAATTGAAAACAGGGTTTTAGTAATTATGTTTGGGATATGTTCACAGAGTTATTGCTATTCACAACTACTGGATTAAAAAGACGTGTTCGTAAAACAAAATTTTTAATGAATCAGGAGGATATTAAAATTGTTCAAGAACTACTTTGCCCGCGGCGCAGCAATGTCCAACATTTTTATAATTCCATTATTTGATATTGCAGTAGTTTCTTATTTTAATCGTGTTACTTATTTCAATATATTTTAAATCGGATTAGCCATTTTCGGATGATAATAGAAGCTGATTTACTAACATATTTCTCAATGGTTTAACTCGATTTTGAGCCATGCGTATATGTTGTTCTCCATGTCTTTAACAACGCTCTGGTGTAGGTTTATTTTGTTCGAAATCATAAGTTATAGTTTGCCCTAGAAGCTCTTTTTCCTGTTTATGATCTACCCGACCTAGGCATAATGATAATATTAATACCAAATTGAAAATCGAATCTATGCCTACTATGTGCTTGGCTTATCCTGATGGAACTTCTTAGTTCAGGATATAAAAGTCTATAGTGCTACTTTATTCACGTGAGTATGAGTTTTCGCATGTCGTCGCCAGATTAGATGACATTAAATTTAGTAAAACTCATAATAACTTTTTGAAGAGGTCCATATCGATATCGAAATTCAGTATTCCTCAAACCACTGAAACTTTGTAAAATATGTAAATAATCTTCATTCCCTTTAATTTTATTATCAAATTAATTTGAATTTACTTCTTTCTTTTTCCTATTTAGCCTCCGGGAATTACCGTTCAAGTATTATTTACCTATTATCCGTTCAGGAATTAGTTAGGTATTAGAGGATGAATGAGGATGATATGTGAGGATGAGTGTTAATGAAGTGTAGTCTTGTACAGTCTCAGTTCGACCGTTCCTGAGATGTGTGGTTAATTGAAAACCAAACCACCAAAGAACACCGGTATCCACGATCTAGTATTCAGATCTGTATAAAAGTAACTGGCTTTACTAGGACTTGAATGCTAGATCTCTCAACTTCCAGATCAGCTGATTTGGGAAGACGCGTTCACCACTAGACCAATCCGGTGGGTTAATTTATTTTCATTTGCCTTTCTTTTACTCATAATGTTTTTTTTTTCATGTTTGTCCTCGAATCTTGCATCCTTAATTTAACATACTTCCTGACATTACCGATTAATGAAATTTTCTACAGTTATTAACGTCGGGTGACAATACAATATTCCACCATTACTTTGGCAAACATTCCCCCATACGGGGTTAATTGAGGGTAAAATATTGCAAAATCTGCAAAATTGTGATAGTTAATTAAGTAAATGAAAAATAAAACCTTCACTGTGCAAAAACTTCACTATTTCGTTACTTTGTACAGTACATGTTTGATTGAAAATTTGTTTGATATTTTATAAATATATTTGAAATTTCAGTATACCATGTTATCTTTTGAAATCCAAATTAACCCTAATTAAACTCATGCATTACATGATAATAATTTGATTAAGTATGACTAAAAAGCAGAAAGTAAGTTTTTAAAAAGTTTTGTAATGTTATTACGTATAATAATACAATTTGATTTTTTACAGGCAATTTTACATTAGATTTAATAAATCACGTAACTGTCTGAAGTCAGTATTGCCATAGACAATATCTGTCGATATAGATAACAAAATTAATTTTACTAAAAAATGTCTTGGTTATTTATTTGTAATATTTTTTTTAATGATTTTTATATGTTTCTATATGATTTCTATAGTAAAGATTGATGAAGTTTTAAACTGTAGTAAAGATTCGGAGGGGATCATAAGATAACTGCCCTTAAAATTTCATAATGATTGGTTTAGTAGTTTTCGCGGTTATCTATATATTTACTAGCACTTTTTTCATCATTTTAAAGTTAAATATTTCTAGCCCTTTTAGAATATGTATAAGAATTACAAAACTGATTATTCAATTTTATATTCTGAACGATAATGGAAAAGTGAAATAACAAGGTGTGTAGTATGATTTCTTAAGTTAGGTAATTAGTTGTTGGAAATATATACGGGGATTGGGAATTGATACCTATTGTCTCATTTATTTAAAACGAAACCCATAATTTAAAAAAAAAAGATTTCCCTTTGAGAAAAAAATTTGTTATTGTGATAAAATTATTTTTTTTTATCCTTCTAGAAATATTTTCGGAAAATTTTTACCCATAAGGTAAGGTCAAATAATTTTTTTTTCTCGTATTTTTTATCAGTAGGCTTACATTTTACACTTTTATATATTAAATAAATAAATATAAATTTCTTAAACATGGTTTCCGCTGATATTAATTAATAAATTAATTAAAAAGTGATGTATCCACCTTACCAGCAATTAAAATAGATGTCCTCTAGATTTTTCGGTCCTTACATCATCGTCAGGAGAATAAAATATTAAAATATTAAGACAAAAATTAAAATGAATTAACGTCATGACTGTGGGTTGTGAACAGTATAATCTTATACTGTAATAACATTATAATAATGATATAATCTTGACAAGCACAGAGTCATGACTGTTAATTCATTTTAATTTTTGACTATATTATAATATTTTATTCTCCTGACGATGGTCTAAGGACCAAAAGTTCTATAAGTATCTATTTTAATTGCTGGTAAGGGGAATATAACACTTTTTAATTATTTTAATTTAATAAACAATATGTGTATGCTTGTTTTTGCGTGTTTTTCATTATACAGTAATAATTATTGATATGTAAAATTTTACAAACTTATCGTATGAATTTAAATATAATTTTTATATACCCGTACATATGTTAGTTTTACATACAACTGGTTATTTTCCAATTTTAAATTATAATTGTTAAGAAATTTAATATTTTATGCCAGTTTTATTATTTTATTGTACGAGCTTTTTGTTGTTAAATTTTTGGAACAGAATAACCCATTCGCTTTCACGCTTGCACGTACATCCAGCGGAATACGCAGAGCCTACAGCCCCAATTTGCTGACGAAGCGGTGCGTACTCTGAACTGCTGGAAAAATAAACGAACGATGTTGCAAATGCCTAAACCAGAAATTTCATTAAAAAAAGATTTTTTTTCACGAATTTCAACCTTTATAAAAGTAAAAATAGAATTCTTTAATAAAGTATTAAAAATATTGAGTCTATTGTTTAAAAGTAGAACATTCAGCGTATGCTGGTATTCTTTAGATTTATTTTTACTAAATTTTTTTAAATAAAAATATACATATGAATAATAAATACAAAAAAATAAGATTCTTTAAACACCCTAATCCCGTCTAAAATCAATTATAAAACGCGAAATTTGACATATTTTTAGAAACAATTTCGATGTTAAATTATCTTTAGTTAAACTGGATTTACTTTAATTTAGGATTAAAGTAATCATTATAATTTTAACAAAACGCCTACTCAGCTTTTGATGTCTTTCAATTACCTCGTATCGTTAAATCCATTTTATTATAAATCTAAGCTTTGCAGAATTTTAATTAATTCCCTTATTTTGGTACCTGGTAAAGTATTAAATGCTATCTGGTCGACTTAATTTTAAACTAAAATTGTACAATATTAATTAAAATATACATTTTTAGTTACTTTATTTCTTTATTTAAATTAAAATCTTCAATTAAAAATGTATGATTTTGTGTATTATTGTGTAGCTAATTTAATCGATTCATAACTAATATGCAAATTGGTTTTATTTTTAATAAATTTTGTGTCAATTCTAATACAATAAATTTTAAACAAATTGTTTGTTTAAATAAACAACTTACTAGAGATAAAATAATTTTTGAAATATATTACTGGAATTGGAAATAGATTTTAATTTTAAGTGGTATAACGCGGAAATGTGATTGGTTCAGCAAGAAGGATAGCATTCGGATTGAATGATAAAAATAATTGTTATCAAATAAAAATATAAAAATGTTTGTAAGTATATAGAAAAGCATTTTAACTACACATACGTCAAATTTCTCCAACCAGTTTTCCAGCTACTGCCTGGTCTGGGTGTTTGTATAAGCAGATGCAATTACTACTACCGGCTTGCCAGGCCTAACGCTGCTACATCTAGTTAGTTAGTACATATGCATATTTAGTATTAAATATAACAGAATAATACAAAATAATTAAATTTTTTTTAACCACCTTACTAGAAAAAAGATGTGTTCTCAAGTTCTTTCAGTTTTTTCAAACCATCATCAGGAGATTAAAAATATTATAATAAGTCAAAAATTAAAATGAGAATACAGTGATGACGAGTGAATGTCAACAGTATACTGATTGGTTTGAAAAAACCGAAAGATCTTGAGAACATATATTTTTTTACTGGTAAGGTGGTTAAAAAATGTTTAATTATTTTTTATTATTAAAATATTTCAGCTGGAACCATGTTTAAGAAATTTAGAACAGAATAAACAAATACGTTAGTACATTTAGCTCCGTGAATTTACATTTAGCTGTAAAAAAAATGAATTCAAAGCAAACAAAAATAACTTTCTCCTTTTTCAAAGAACTATCTTAAATCTAAATGTTATATTTTATAACTAAAATTATTTTATAAATAAAATGGTATATTTTATATTCAGACCTGTTTTAATGTAGTAGTGTGTTCTAATGAACCAGTACTGTATATTACTTTACCGTATTTTGAATTCAAATCAGGATCTACAGTATTGTATTTTCAGTTAGGCTATAATGGAAAGAGTTTAAAAGACTGTACAACTACCGTAAAAATTAAAAAAAAAAAAAAATATATATATATATATATATATATATATATAAACAGTGTAGAAATGAAATCCAGCTACTAGAATGTAAGTACTGTACATTACATACTCAGAACTGTAATCTTATTTTTCTACATTTTTTATTCCATAGTATTTCATGTTTAATATTTTAATTATGTTAAAATATTAATTTTATAGGTATTGTTTTTTTCGTTTATTTTTAAAATAACGTGGTTAGTCTATAACGCGGGTATAACTATTCTCTTCGCATAGCCGCGTCATAACGGGGTTATACTACAGGTGTCCCATATAAAACGCAACCCAACCTTATATTGGTAGGTATTGAAATAATAAAAAGGCATGTGTAAATGTATATGTAATTTTTATTATTACCATCCATTACCTTACATTTAGAGTAAATGTTGGAAGTGGCCGCCATCTTCTTGAATACAAGCTTCAATTCTTTTTACAGCGTTTCTTGCAACTTTTTTCAAAGTTTGTGGCTGGATATTTAATACAGCTTGTTAATATTGACATTCAAGTGTTCGTGGTTTGTTGCTGTAGGCTTTTTCTTTGAGGTAACCCCGTAGAAAAAAATCCGCCGCAGTCAAATCTGGAGATCTTGGTGGCCACAAGCCTCGACCGATAACACGATTACCAAAGAATTCCTCAACGAAATCAGAAGTTGAACCTGCGTAGTGCGATGTCGCACCGTCATGTTGTAGCCAGCAGTGTCTGCCTTCCTCTTCCAAGAGTACAATGAACTGAAATAAAATATCCTGATATCGTTCTGCATTAATGGTGTACTCGAAAAAATAGGACAGATTATTTTCTTCCGCGATATCGCGCACCACACGCCCAACTTCTGCGGGTATAATTATTCTTCGTGATAAACGTGGGGATTTTCAGCACTCCAAATTCTACTGTTTTGGCTGTTTACGTAGCCATCCAAATGAAACCGTGCTTCATCTGTGAAAAATAACGAATCCATAACATTAATTCCCTCACGCAGAAATCGACGGAACCGTTGACAATATTGTAGCCGTTTTTCTTTGTCGGGCTCAAGAAGTTGATGAACCGTTTGAATGCGATAAGGTCGTAATTGTAATTGTTTGGTCGGCCGATGAACAGTTGATTTAGACAAATTAATTTCAGCCGGCCAACGTCTGATCGATTTATTTGACGAGGCGAGTAATCGGTCTTTGATTTCAGTGACTGTATCTGTATTCAACAGTGACGCAGATCTTTTGTGTTCTTTGTTATTAACAGAACCGGTCTCTCTAAATTTTGTAACTAACCTTAATACTGATGTTTTGTTAGGAGCTGGTTTATCTGGGTACTTATGGCGAAACAATTCTTGCACTGCAACCACTGATTGTACTGAAGTACGACTCGACAATGAAAACACGTTCATCTAGCGAAAACACCATCTTGTCTCTAGCAATACACTGAACGTTATGATTGCATTGTTGTTACTATCGGTAGTGTTCTACTGCGTCGCCGCGATGTTCAGATGTTGGACGAGTCCATTTCAGTAACGAGTAGGGGAGTAATCTTGACTTTTGAAATTTCATGGATGAGTGATTGATGGGTTGCGTTTTATATGGGACACTCTGTATATTATATATTAGATAAGATGTAAAACCAAATATTTGACTTAAGTAAATTAAAAATAGCTTATTCAATTTTACTACAATTTTTAGGTAAAAAAAAAATATCAAGTTTGTCACCCAAAATTCACTTTGGTTCAATATGGCTTCCATTTGTAATATGACATACATCCCACCTGAAGTCGATTTCATTCTAGATTTAATTCTGCATTAATTCTAAGTTTTCGCTCAACAAGATCAGCATATAAATATGAAACATAAACCTGAAATTAATGAAACCAAAAAAAAGTGTAGAAGGTTCAAACCTGGCGAGCGAGGTGGCCATGCAAATTGGACCTTCACGACCGACCCACTGTCCTGGGAATCGTGTATAAAGAAAATCTCGAACTTCTAGGCGGTAGTGAGGTGGTGCTCCGCCTTGCTGATAATAATGGCGTCCATGTTGGTCACCGTCGTTTAACTCAGAGGTCGGCTACCTTTTTGGCATTTGTCAATAAGGGTGCAAAATAAATTCAAAAGTTATTGGGGGCGCATGAAAAGTTACTGGGGGACGTCACGCTATTAATACACAATAAGCAAATACATTTGCCTTTAAAGTCAATAAAACAAAATTTTTTGTTACCAGTCAACATTATAACAATAAATTCTTTCTCTTTTCCAGTTATTCATGATGGGTTATTTACAAAATCCGTTTAACCAGTACGATATTTGATAGTGAAAAGCGCGACTATTTTGCGTGATATGGTTACTAATAATCCATAAATAATAAAATATAGTCTATAATTATAACATTCAAAATACGTAGCACTCAGAATACGGTAACGTACTACCAAATTTATCAGAAGTGAGAGTATTCCTACGTGCTAAGTAGCAACTGTGTGACCTTGATTGCTAATTTCTGACACAATTATATTGTCTTATATACGCGCGACGCTGATACGGTTATTGGGCTTAGTTGGTGTGTAATGTAGTGAGGGCGTGGGCTGATCATCGGCAT
Source organism: Lycorma delicatula (assembly GCF_047948215.1). NCBI lineage: Eukaryota > Metazoa > Arthropoda > Insecta > Hemiptera > Fulgoridae > Lycorma > Lycorma delicatula. The sequence continues at coordinate 52,238,273 of NC_134464.1, read as the reverse complement.
GGCTCCCGCTGGCGCTGCGTTGCCGACCCCTGGTCTAACCGGTGATCAGAAAGATTTGAAGCTTGTCCTGATGAACGATACCATTTACGGTTGCCTCCTGGAAGAAGAACGGGCTGTACAGTCTTTGTTTGCTTAGGGCTATCAGGAATGTGTCTCAGTTTCATGAGAGTTTTCACTACCCCATATACGGCACTTATGGTTGTTCACCTTGCCACTGATGTGAAACGTTGACTCGTCGCTAAAAATTACATTGTCTAAAAATGTGTCGTTGTCTGCAATTTTATCCATCATTTCCACAAAAAACTGCAGCCGACTTTGTCGTCATCAGTAATGCGTTGAACCACGGATAGTTCGCGTGGCTCAAGTGCAATCGTTTAACTAATACGCGCCAAACAGTCGTTTGGGGAATGCCAGTCTCACATGTGGCACATCAAGCAGATTTTTTTTGACATAGTGCAAAGCTTTCTCTGTGTTGTTCTACAATAATTTCAAGGACGCCTGAGCGTTCTAGTGATTTTGTATATTTAATAGAACAATCTGACTCAAAGAAGGTTTGGTGCCAAGAGTAAATTGTATGTCTAATAGGAGGTTCTCTACCGAACTCTCTACGAGATCAGAGCTTCAACTGCAGAACTGGTTGGTTTCAATTGTGAAACCAAAACCAAAACACCCAGCGAGCACATGCCACACCCATAAATGTATCCATTTTTAACAACACTGGTGATAATGATCGTATTCGCTACTAATGAACTACGCGAGTCAAAAATTGATATGTTTGCTATGAAATGAGACTTCAGCTGAATCTATAAGTTATCTAAATAAGTTTTTATATGCTTTTAAATTTGTGAAGTTTTTTTAATCACCCATATACAGAATATATGTTAAACATTAATATATAAAACACCTAGACTGTGTCATATTGAGAACTTTATCCTATTTTGAAATTTTTTAAAAGATAGTTTATATGAAATATCATGTGTATTAAACATTTTAATTCATTTTAAAAAGTTATAATTTTTATTCACATAATTATTTTGTAATTTTTTCTTAAAGTTTTGAAGTTGTAACAAAAAAAAATTATTCAATTTTCTCAGAAAGTACGAATTTGTTATAAAAAAGGGTTTTATTTACATATATATATGCGCATATAAAAGGACACATGGTATTCATATATAGCCTACGTTTTTATTTTATTTATCCACTTTGAATTTATAAAATAATAAAAAATGAAAGGGAAAAAGTTCATCCTCATTTGTTGAAAGAACATTTATTTGTTTATATCTTTAAGAAGTGTTCTTTTCTTTTTACTTTTTTTTTTGATAAATTTCACTCCTTTCTTGTTAAAGGATGTATACAAATCCTGAATGATTGGCATAAAATGAACTAGAATAGTGTAAATAAAGCTTTGTAATATATAGTAACAAGAAGTTTTCGACGTACAAGATTCATTTATCACAAAATACAATTGAATTCACCCTTTTTTTTTGTTTTATAGCAAAAAGAAAAAA